>NC_135393.1:3955516-3962502 GCF_051989625.1 Stigmatopora argus
ATACCCATTGCAATGTTTATGGAGCAGAGCTGGAGCTGTTAATTCAATGGTGAAACTAAAATTCTCTTTTGGATACAGAAAAGAGCAGCCCGGTGGAAGAGTGGTCCAAATTGCCCTGAGCTATGAGTGTGAGGTGAATGGTTGTCTGGCTCCTTGTGCCCTGCGTTAAGATGGCCAACAATTCAGGGTGCTCCCCGCCATGGTGCCCAAAGTTAGCTGGGATAAGTTTCAGCACCCCTTGCAACCCTTGTGAGGATAAGTGGTTCAGAAAATGAATGAATGAAAATATAGGAGCGGCTCGGTGGGCTTGTGGTTAGCGCGTTCTGGGGTCAAGGGTTCAATGCCCGGTGGGTCCTCACTGTGAGTGAGTCACTTTCGTGGGTTTTCTACGGGTACTCCAGGTTTCCTTCCAAATCCCAAAAACATGCATGATAGGCTGGTTGAACAATCTGAATTGCCCCTAGGTGTGTGTGTGAGTGTGAATGGCTATCTGTCTCCTTGCGCCCTGAAATTGGCTGGCCACCAATTCAGGGTGTCCATCACCTGGAGCCCATACTTGGGTGGAATAGGCTCCAGCACCCCCGTAACCCTTGTGAGGATAAGCCGTTCAGAAAATGAATGAATAAATGCTGAAGGGATTTTAACCTCTTAGCAAATTAGAGGGATTTTTTTTAAATAGCATGAGAATAACCCGAAGTTTACATGCAGTGTTGTTTTTGTTAACGAGGACGATAATGAACATATTTCATTGACTAACATTGTTTTTTTTTCATTATGAGACAAGCTAAAAACATGTCTTGCATGTTTAAAACATAACGAGACGATTGCCATTTTTTTCTGATGAGACGAAAATGCTACATAGTTTCTGTCATATGGTCACAATGCGTGACATTTGCTTATTGTAGACTTAGTTACCTGCACTCTGACCATTTTTGATTGTTTCACTCAGGTGATATGTTCTGCGCAAGATTTGGTTGTCATAAACGGTATCAGCATATATGATTACATCTTATAAAGCTTTGTCCCTATTGTAGACCAAGGGGAACAAAGCCTGCAGCTAATCTGAACCGGGACCTGAAAGTTTGACATGCTACTTTTTAATCTAAGGTAAAAATCACAAGTTATTTTAAGATATCTCATCTCATTTTCTGAATCGCTTTATCCTCAGTAGGGTCGCGGGGGTGAGCTGGAGCCTATCCCATCTGACTTTGGGCGATAGGCAGGGGACACCCTGAATTGGTGGCCAGCCAATCCCAATTTCCCCGCTGAATAATCCATTGTAATTTTTATAATATATATATTTTCCAGTCGCCTGATGGTGTAGAGCAGGGGTCTCAGACTCGGGTTGGTTCGCGGGCCGCGTTAACGTCAACTCGATTTCATGTGGGCCGGACCATTTTAGATATAATATTTAGATTTTTTTTAATAAATGGATTAAAAGAACTGGATTAAAAGCCCTGAATATTCTGGTTTATAGATCTAAAACAATGTTTATTTTAGCTTTATGTATTTTTAGATTTTACAACATTATTTTTGAACTAAAAACACAGAAAAAATTGATTAAAAAATTATAATTATTGATTTAAAAGGGGGAAAAATCAGGAAATTTAATATACATCTATACTCTTCATTTTAATTTGATCCTAAAACAAAGTCGGCACTCATGATTTACTTTCCCGGGCCACACAAAATGATGTGGCGGGCCAGATTTGGCCCCCGGGCCGCCACTTTGACACATGTGGTGTAGAGGTTCACTCGCCTGACTTCTGTGGGGGTAGGTGCGGGCTCGATTCCCACTGGTGGCGATATGATTGTGAGTGCGGATGGTTATATCTCTCTGTGTGCCCTACGGATGACTGGCGACCAGTCTAGGGAGTAGTCTTCCCTTGCGCCAAAAGTCAGCTGGGATACCCTCCACCAATCCCCGCAACCCTCATAGGCATGGGACGAGGATGCCAGTACGGAAGATGAAAGAATGTATAGGACTGCCGAGTTTAGGATAATATTTTAGCTTGTTTGTACTATTAAGTTCAGCATGTTATGTTACAAGAGGAACATCTGAGCATATTTTAATAGTGGAGCACATACCTGTACTGTTTTACACATATATTCTTGTCTGTCAAGGTTAATTACAAATGTTTTTTAGTAGACCCTTTACATTTTTTCACACATGAAGACATTTTGACAAAAACTAGACAAAGACTAGTTAATTTAGTTTTTCCTACTGGCCAACATAAAAAATGAAATGGGATGCCAAAACCAACATTAGTTACATGCATAATATTTATAGTTATCATACTGTTGATAGCGCACTTAAAGAAATGATTTTTAAGACTAACTAACGCTAGGTTTTTCATATTGTTTCATCTGCCACTAGGATGTGCAAGGGGGTATGAGAATCAGCAATTGAAACCCTATTGTGCTCATTGTCGTGGATGGAGTTGAATTAGAAAGTGAATCTTGTATAAGTAAAAATGCTAGAACACCAACTTACTAAGTCACTACAAGTGCAAATTAAAAAATAATATGGACGGATCAGAAAGTGTAATAATTGTGATTAATTTCCACATTCTCCTCATGTTAAACTGATGTGTTTCAACCCTTTTGTATGTGCCAGAAATTGGTTACAAAACAACAAAACGTCTACCCCATCATTTTGCAAGCGTCAAAGACATCTTTTAAAATCCTATCAATGTATCAACTTAATTTATCATGAAGACTCAAAATGACCTTATGAAATGATCGAAGACTTCCATGGTGACGCATTCCAAATTGAAAGAACTTTATACCGAATTTTAAAAGACAGTTCAAATTGTAGGATTGCTATAAACTATGTATGGATTATCTGTATCAAAATTATCATTTGACATTGTAAGAAACTAACAGATATTACCACATACCCTATATGAACTTAAAATACAATTTATCAGCCAGAGCCACATAGAAATTTATATTATGTATAAGTTTATTGCTATACCCAAAATATAAACTATTTTTGGGTATTTGATCCGTTTTCATTATTGTTAGTATTTGACTTTTTATGTCATTAAAGTAGCATTATGTTTTACCGGGGTAGCAAAAAATAAATCCATGCTGTCAAAATAACAATTTCTCCATGTCAAATAGCTCTGACTAGACTGATGGGACAGGAAATACTTCACAGACCCCCACCCATCCTTCAACCTAGATGTCAACTCCTCGGAGAGAATATCCTCACGTCAGCAAGCGATTTTTGGGCACGACCCCCTCGGCTCACAAGCAATGGATTCCATGAGAAAGCGGCCCCGAAGTCCCACTTAGACAGAGCTAGCGTGGATTCGTTTACAGTATACACACTTACGCCACCAACACGACTGCCAACTCTACGAAACACTTAGTCTTCAATAGGGCAGAACAGTGGTACCTCGACATACGAGTGCCCCGACATACGAGCAATTTGAGATACGAGTAAAATTTTGAGCAAATATTTATGTTGAGATACGAGACAAATTTTGATATACGAGCAGACAGCGGACGGGAGAGGCTGCTCATAAGAACATCCATGACCAGACGTTTCGTCGGAAGACGTTTGGTCGACCGGACGTTTGGTAGAACGGGTTCACATGCAATTGATAGATTTTAACATTGGGTGAATAGGGATTTAATGACTATTATTTAACATTGAGTGAATAGGGTTAGGGTTAAACAAATGAATGTCTCGTGACTCAAACCTCGGGACTCACATCCGGTCGACCAAACATCCGGTCGACCAAACGTCCGGTCGACCAAACGTCCGGTCGACCAAACGTCCGGTCGACCAAACGTCCGGGAACCAAACGTCCTGGAACCAAACGTCCGGGGACCAAACGTCCGGTCGACCAAACTATTTGCACGGCAATGTGCTCATAACATAACCTAATTTAAATGAACATGGATTACGATGCAGACACACTCAAAATAAGTTTAATTTAACCTTACACTAAACTTAATTCTAATTTTGTTTTACATTTTTATACCTTTCTTCTCCCGGGTTGGCTCTATTTGCCCCACATCCACCATGACTTTCAGCTACAGCTAAAAGGAACCTTTTGAGGGTTGTTTGCTTTTGTCTTCCCTACAAAATATTCCCAAAATGATGCACACAAATGTCCTCACAATAGAACGCATGACCACTTGCCAACTAGAAGTAGTATACTCCTCTCGTATTAGCGATCAAACTCCGCTATTCGCACTGACTAACGGAAAAAAAAAAAACACTGAAAAAATGCAACGCTCCGCCCAGTGCTCGTAGAGACATTACACGAGGGAGTTGCGACCAGAAAGACAGTGCCCATGATGTTCTTATGAGCAGCCTCTCGCGTCCGCTGTCTGCTCGTATATTAAAATTTGTCTCTTATCTCAAGATAAATATTTGCTCTAAATTTTACTCGTATCTCAAATTGCTCATATGTCTGGGCACTCATATGTCAAAGTATTACTGTACAATACATTGAGAGAGTACTACCAAGATTGTTCAAAGTGCTGTGCTTGAAGCAACACTGGAATAAAAGACCATACCTTGCATCATGTTTCTATAGGCGTTGTCCGTAATGGAGTATATATGTGGAGGGACTTCATGTCTCTTCTTGCCTTTGTACATTTCAACTATCTTCTCGGAGTAAATGGGCAACATCTTGTAGGGGTTCACCACCACACAGAACAGGCCTGAATATGTCTGAGGGCAGAAGCCATAGATAAACATGCTTTTTTGACCCTTCTTATAGTCAAAACAGATTTGGATTAGAAAAGGCAATTGTTTAGAATGAGTTTGCTCTTGGGCATACTTACATAAATAAGGCCCGAAAAGTATCTTTCACGGATGTTGTGCAGCACCGAGGCCTCGTTGAGACAGGTGAGCTCGGCCATGTCTTCCACCTTGCTGAACTTCGGTGGATTCATCTTCTGGATGTCGTCCTTGTTGACTGTCACCTTCTTCCCATTGTCAGCAAGCTCCACCAGGACTTCGTCGCCGTGCTCCTCCTTGATACTTGCGGCCTCAAAGCCATGTCTCTCCGAAGGGATCCACACCAGCTTCTTGGCTGCCCAGTCGGCTTGAGCCATGGGGCTGTTTAGGAAGTCCTTGTCAACAAAAAGGAACTTATCGTCCTCGTTTGGGCCTTTTTTGGACATATTTGGATCAGTAGAGGGGGCCAACTGGTAAAGAAGAGAATCACATTAAATTAGAAACATAACACAACTGGGTTAGAAACACAGTGATCTTGCAAAGGTAAAACCTGGTTGATGGAGTTTTTAAACATTACTGAGTGCCTAAATTTATACCTGAAGCTCTTTACTGTCAGTAAAACTATAATATCACATATGATATGAATTGTCATAAAGCCAATTATTGCTAAAAGGACACAAAGATGCTAAAGATGTTTGTATAGTCTTATCCACTGTATGATTAACCACAATGGTGACAATTAGTAGTATCCTGTTGGTGTAAACAAGGTCACATGGGTTCTTCTTTCACACAAATCCAGCAAATCTAATAAAAAAATTGTGTGAGACCTCACAAAGCAGATAAGGAGCATGACATTTACCAACACTAAGTGAACTCTTAATTGATAAAATCCATTTTTATCCTTTCCCTTCACCCTTCTATGTCTGACTTTGTAATGGGAGTGGGCTTCAGTCTCATGTTGTGATGACCATATAAGGGCCTCTTCTCCGGAGCAAGGCGCTTTTCTGCGTTCTTCCTAAACAGCAAGGCAACTGAACACCCAAACAAAGCCCATATACGGAATAGTATGTCTCGAGCTGCCCTGTCGTTTACTCAAAAAATGATAGTAAGGCAGCACACTAGAGGCTTGCATAGTTCTTAACAGTCGTGCTTCAGCAAAATCCATTTTGAATGCAACAGTTGCTGATTCAATTATAGGAGTCGTGGGCATTATGAGATAATGTTAATCTCTTGTTACATACTGTAAATAATGTAATACTCTGCTATTATTACATTGCCTGGCTCCAGTGAGCATGTAAGCACTAGCTTTCTTGATGTGTCAAATGAGATTGGCCTTTAAACTCTTGGGAAGACAATTTGGTGGTTTGAGGATTATGCACGTACAGTCAGCTGTCCACGGGATCCTGCTTTGACCTCGCAATCCTCCATCTTTCTTTACAAGACTGGCACTCTTTATTAGAGTGGGAACTCTGCTGAAAAAGCCCCAAAATCCTTCTGAGAAAACAGAACCAGCCCACAGGGACGTGAAAAAACAAACCAGCTGAAATGATGTAAAAATATTAATAGCAGACAGAGACAAGCAATGAGTGAGCATGCTCTACAGGAAGCTATGATGATGCTTAGTGCTGATAGAGTTAAACAAACTGTCCGTCTACAAGCATTCTGCTCTTCACTTAAACTGTCCACTACTGTGAGTTGCGAAAAAGTCACTGCTTGCCTAATTTTGTCAAGATTAGCTAACACATGCTGAGGACAGATGTCAGAAATTGAGTTGAAATTATTAAATCTTCATCTTAATGACAGGCGTAGTATATGTTTTAAATTACTATTGGTCTTAATAACAATTGTTGGATCTTGCTTTCTTAATTCTTAAATTATTGAATAAAAGTGAACAAAAATATTATTTTACACAATTTCTCTAATTTGAAATATTCAGCTTAAAGCGTAAATGAGGGTTAAAAAGGGAATTTAATGCATTTCCAATTTCTGCTCAAAATAAAAAGATAGATGTCAATCCTAGACAATATGGTGACCACAGGATTAGTGAGGTCTTCAGGTCTTCAAGGATTGCACTGCTTTCCACTCTTTTCTGACCAACTTTTCTCCATGCTTATTTTTTCATAAATGTGAAAACACCTCAATCCAACCAGTTCTGCATGGGAAAACATTATGATTAGCTTATTGACTAACAAACAGGGGACAGGCACTCATTAGGAATTTTTAAAATTACTTACGGGTACAGTATATAACAAGATCAAGCAAATTTAATGCTTATGTTAGTGTT
>NC_135393.1:4262522-4490022 GCF_051989625.1 Stigmatopora argus
CACATTACAAAGGCATGCATGGTAGGCTGGTTGGACACTCTAAATCGTGCCTAGGTATGAGTCTGAGCCTGAATGGTGTCTGTCTACTCGTAGCCTGCGATCGGCTGGGTACCGATTCAGTGTGTCCCCCGCCTTTGTGCCAGAAAGTCAGCTGGTAGAGGCTCCAGCACCCCCCGTGACCTTTGTGAGGATAAAGCGGTTCAGAATGAATGAATACAGATGCTCCCCTAGTTACGAACATTCGAGTTACGAACAACGGTACATACGAACATGTCTGCGCATAGGTTTTTTTTTTTCCCAAGATGGTGCCGTCACGCGGAAGCCAGTGACAGTAGCTCTGTATATTCTTATGTTTTTCGTGTTTTACAGCCCTTCTATCTTTTTTTAAATTACATTTTGATATTTCTTAATACATTCCTCTTTCCTTTACTTTGTACTTTATACTTTTTACTTTAATGTTTTTACAACTTTCTTTGTTCAGTGAGCCTGGCTTCTTTCAGCTACTTCTTGTAGTGCTTCTTTCCGCCGCTAATACCGACGCCTGGCGCTGTGAGAGCTCACCTAGCATCCACCTTCCTCTGCCCATTTCGTTGCAGTGCGTAAGTGCGTCAACGTATCTCCAGTGCGCAAAGAACATTTTTATCATTAAATATCTCGTGCATCCATTATTCAATATGGTTGGTGAAAAGCGAAAGGCTTCTAGTGAGGGTGGTAGTGCAAGGAAGAGGCAAGCCATTTCATTTGAAATGAAAGTGGCAATAATAAAGAAGCTTGATGCGGCTGAGAAAATGGTGACCGTTGCACGGGCATACAACTTGAATCGTTCGACGATCGTTCGTTGAATGTTTTTTTCAGTACAAACCAATGCAGGTCACTTATACAAGCCTTAAACATACAAATGCACTTATATAAACCTTCAATATACTTATATAGGCCTTAAATATAAATTATAATACAAAATATAGCACTGAATCAACTTACGAACAAATTCAACTTATGAACAATCACTCGGAACCTAACTCGTTCGTAAGTAGGGGAGCGTCTGTATTCTACTTTCTTGCTTTCTCTCATTCAGATAATAATGTACATTTGCTTTTGTCAGTGTGTGTTAAGAAGTTATCAGCACTTGTAATGAATATTAAAAAAAATACGTTACAGATTATTTATTTTCGTCCAGTATACAGGATTAAATAGTACGTAAATATATAGTATATGTACTCCTATTTAAAGACCAAGTCAGCACTTTTTTTCACGACTGATACTGAGATAGGTGTTTGTGCGTAATTGGGGGAGCGTGCAACAGCAACTTTGCTCGTTAACTTTGCATTGCCCCCAAACACAGACCCAGATCGGTGATCTTACTTTCATCGTGGATGTTCTCCTCACACGAGAACCAAATTCCAGTGTGGAACTGCCGGAAGAGAAAGCGGTCGTCTCCAGTTTCCCAGCTGTAAACCACCTTATTCGGGTCGGTCTCGTTGACGCCGTAGTCGATGCACTGGTGGGTCCGCAGTTTGCTACACTTAGGTTTGGGTACCCTCTGCGTCCCCACGCACCAGTAGGTGGTGATGAAAGCTGTGATGGAAAAGAGCAAGGCAAAGAAGTTCAAGCTCACCGACAGAAGTGTCCTACATCTGCATTTTGTCTTCATTGTCTGGGATGAGTTGGCGGACAGTTCATGGGTATAATTAAATTTAAGAGATGCTATATCCAGAATGCATCAAATAGTCTGCAAGCGTTTCACACTTTTCATTTCCATGTTCCAAATATCCATTCAAGTGTTAGAAAGACTGGGTCCTCCAACTTTTGCAGCGTAAATTGTCCACTGTTTGACACTCTTTCCAAAAGAGAGACTCATATTGGAAGTCACGTTGATAAAGGATTTGATCGCTGCTGGTATCAAGTGCGGGATTTTCTTATCATGCGCCCGCCCTCAACATCACTTGCGTCTGCGTCATCAGGATGCCTGCCCCCGTCTAACCCCCCCCTCCCCTCTCCTCACTAGTATGACGTCTCAAAGCATCCCAATGACCAGAAAAAAACAAAAAACAAATAAAAAAATATCGTCCCAAGTTGGAGGAACACACAAAGTCCACATTTAACTGAATCAAATGTGTCCACATCACACATGGGTCACGTATGATAACATTTGATACACAAGTACAGCGTAAATGATGCAAAATGTGTTCTTCACATGTAAGTGGACACAAGATTTAGAAGGTTAACCTTCTGATGAACAACATGGATAAAAGTTTTTTTTTAATGTCTGCAATAAATTAATTTCAGCATTCACTGTTCTAGGTATTCCTCAATGAACCTGCTTGTAATCATTATAGATTCTGAATAATTTTTTTCTGTCATACTTTTTGAATGATACTGCATTTTCATATCACTGCCTCTTGAATGCACAACATAGGTCAAACTGAGCCATATCCATTTTCTATGTTATTGTGTGAATGGCTAAGTGTCAAGATTAGATATCTTTGGAATACCTATTTATTACAAGGCCAAATATGGAGTAAAAACCTTGGTTTTGTTCAGCACAAATATTTTATATATTTATTTGGTTTCTTACTTACAGAAGGGTATTGCATTCATTAAAAATATTTTTTAAAAAGCCCTGACATTTTTTTCATTCATTCATTTTCTGACCCGCTATATCCTCACTAGGGTTGTGGGGGTGCTGGAGCCGACCCTGAATCGGTGGCCAGCCAATCGCAGGGCACGAGGAGACGGACAACTATTCACGCTCACACTCATACATAGGGGCAATTTAGAGTGTCCAATCAGCCGAGCATGTATGTATTTGGAATGTGGGAGGAAACCATAGTGCCTGGAGAAAACCCACAGTTTTTCAAATTAATTCATTTTAATAATAATAATAATAATAATCGGACATAGGCCCTGTTGTCATTATCACAACACAAAAAGCCTACTTGTCATCACACGCAGAAACAGCGCGTGACGAAATTGATGGTGCTTCTCCATAAGCTACGTTTACTCGGCAAAAGACCTAAATAAGTGTAAGTTACGGACTTGTAATTTGGCATTCTGCTGTTGTGGATGCAGGTCGCTTACCTCTCGCTTACCTCTCACTGTCTTTCACTTACCATACTTCAGTCAGCTAGTAGGAGGCAGATCACCACCCAAACATCTTTTCATATTACCGCAGAAGGGAATGTGTGTTATGTTACCGCAAGTTTAGATTTCTGATGGATGTGGGGAAAAAACTGTCCTTAAGCCTAGTTGTCCGTGCTTTGTGGGACCTATAGCGTCTGCCAGAGGGCAGCAGCTGGAACAGATTGTGACCAGGGTGGTAAGGGTCCCCTATGATGTTCTTGGCTCTGCTGAGGTAACGAGGGCTGGCAATGTCTTCCAGTGAGGGCAGAGAGCAGCCGACAATCCTCTGGGCAGTGTTAATCACTTTCTGCATGGCCTTTTTGTCTGCCGCCGTGCTTCCAGCGTACCACACTGTGATGCCGTACGCCAGGATGCTCTCTACAGTGGTTCTATAGAAGTTTTGATTTAATTAATTTTGAAAACTCCGTTGCAGTTGGGAACAATTGAATTAAAAAAACAACCCCAAAAATAAATTCATTTGAAAAATGCATTTTATTTATTTTAATTTTTAGGGGAATGCAATACGATTGCGTACTCTTTTGCCCATCCAATACAACAGTACTGTTTTTCACTCGTTTTTAAGCTACTACTAGTAAAATGTTTGATGACAATTAAGAAGTAACTGTACATTGCCTTATATTTGATTAGATTTAGATTACATTAACAAAGTATGCTTACTGTATTATCTGTCCTTTGGCTCTTTTTTTGTAAAAATCACAAAAAAACTGCAAAATGTAGTCACCGACGAGGATATTGAGAAAAACGTCCAAAAACGTTTTCACGGTTCCTCTTTTTTCAAGGTGTTCATTTGTAGTTTTTGCTTCAGTCAGTCAATTAGTTTGTATCGAAAGCAAGATACTTAAAAAATATTTGAACTATTCAATCATAATACGTATGGATTTCAAAAGATAGACTGAAGAAAAACATAACTAGGGTGAAATAACATGTGCATTACTGTAGAAGGAATGCTGGTATGTTGTGCATCAAGGGAAGATGATGAGGGCACTATAGATTGTTAATTTCCCTGATTACAATGCGGCATCACGTTAAGAAATTGCAGTGCCTCGATTGTTCATGATCGATCAATAACCTCCCAAACTTTCAGCGCTCAACTGTTTCCATTTTCCACTTGCCTTTTATCTGAGATTTGCTGAATTGTTTGAATTAAACAATTTAAGAAAAAAGTAACAATCCAATAATTTACACTGATTTTTTAGTCTAACTAAACTCCATTGTCACCCTAAAGCAGGGGTCGGGAACCTTTTTGACAAAGAGAGCCATAAACAATTCATATTTTCTAACATTATTCCTTGAGAGCCATACTCCGAATTTAAATGTCAAAATGCATGTAAATGGGTGTCTTTTATTTTAGTCATTTCACCAGTTTTAAAGTGGAAAAAAAAAACGGAATAGTTTTGACAACATTCTTACGCAGTTGCTAACCAATGAGTATGCATTCTAGCTAATGCAAAAAAAATGAAGATTAAAGCAGCACTGGTCGTACTATCTGAGCTCTGTCACCAACGGTTTCCATATTTTAGCTTACGGGTTAGCGAAGAGCCAGATGCACCCATTGAAAGAGCCACATGTGGCTCCCGAGCCATAGGTTCCCTACCCATGCCCTAAAGGCTGGTATTTTTTTCCTTTTATTGCTGTGAAGAAATCTGCATAAAACAATAGAATACAAAAATGACAGAGTAAATATCAGTAGAAAAATGTTAATACCCCATTGCCCTGCAATTATGACATTACATCACTGTAATTGACAATGCGAGCTTCTGAATACAATGCTTTTGAGTGCAGGCAATTTATGAACATTATTTCCAAAGCACATCCAATGACAGATAGACATGAGATAATAAGTTTCCCTTCATGCATAATTTAATCATTTTAATATTTAACTTCATTAAACAAATGTTGATAAAAAAAATCAATTTTTATTTTTTAAATTATGTATATATGTATTTCAAAAAATCTATGCTAATTGGCCCATTATGAAACAATAGCTTCCTTCTATAACTAAAAAGTTGGGAAATGGGCGGCCTGGCCAATGAGTTGGCCTCACAGTTCTGGGGTCCTGGTTTCAATCCCAGGTAAGACCTCCTGTTTGCATGTTCTCCCTGGGCTTGTGTAAATTTTCTTTGGGTACTGTGGTTTCCTCCCACTTTCGAAAAACATGCATGGTAGGCTGGTTGAACACTACTCATACCCGAAGTCAGCTGGGATATGCTCCAGCATCCTCTGAGACCCTTCTGAGAATAAGTGGTTCAGAAAATGAATGAAGTTGGGACATGCTTAGCAGAAGCAACAACTCAATTTAATTGTTTTCTACAATTAGCAATGAGGCTTTCACTCTCTGAGGAGGGAATTTTGGCAAATTTTCCCTTATAGAATTGATCTTCTTCAGCAACAATTTATGCATGTGTATTTATTTGAAAGATTGTGCCCTTTCGTTTTTATTTCTTTCAAACCATTGACCTGACTAGCTGGTTTGCTTTGGATTGGTGTCATGCTGCAGAACGCAAGTGAGCATAATGTTGAGGTCACAAACTACTGTTTTTTCTTCTTCTAAAATGTAAGCAAGGACTCATCTCATGTAGTATTGTATATTGGCCAAAAGGAGTGTGTGTCTTGCAAGAATAACCTAAAACTACAAATGATTTAAGCCTCAATGCACAAAGAGTATTTACATCAGCACAGTAAATGAGGCCAGAGAGCTTTGGCATCTCTCAGCAGTGTGCCATCATCTTCCCATATTCAACCCCCAGAGACTAAGATGCTCCCAGCATGACTCTGAAAATGGTCAAATCAGGTCAGTGTGCTTACCAAAGTGTCCCAAATTCCTGAAATGAACAATTACTGATATTGCATTTACTATAAATGCAGCGGCCGTCCGTGAATTTCCTACCAACGCCTTCAGCTGTCTGAATCAATCCAACTGCGACACATTAAAAAAAGCATCAATAATAACCTCATACAATTGAAATATTATTTAGAAATATAGCCAAAGTTTACTCACCAAAAATCCTTTTTTACCTGTACACAATATCCATCCTCCTTTCTTTCCTCCTTCTTTTCTATCGCCATCGAAGCTAATGCGGAAAGTCGAGCCTGTCCTGTCGTATTTCTGGCATACATTTTTATTCTATTTAGTGCTGAAAATGTTCGTTCCCGACCTTTCTTAATGATGTCCAGCTTTTTTTTCTTGAAAAGTCAGTCTTGAAAATGGCTTTGACAGTAAATGTGCAAACAAATCAATTTCTTCTCCTCCTTCAGCATTGCGGGTTGACAAAACCGCTATTAAATCAACACAACAATATATTTGCTTGTGCAGCTCACTCCAGATACAGTTTAGTTGCTCTGGCTAGTCCACTCTATCACTAGCCAATCATAGTTGGTGAAAGCATGACGTATCCTTACGCCTGCGAGAAGGCAATGACATATCCCTACGCCTGCGAGAAGGCCTCGGTGCCGCCAAATCGAATTCTGATTGGTTAAAGCAATGGTTTTATCGACGCTTGTTTTATGCAGCAGAGCCTTAAGGCAGATTTCTGACCCTGGCAACAAATAGCTGAAATGTGATTGGTTGGTTAGATGCTTAAATATGAAAACACACATCTGGAAGCAGCGCAACCAGGGGAAAACAATGAAAGGATGCTGACAGACAAATTGGAATTATTAATAAGTATTCATGGACAAAACATAATTAACATCAGTCTGTGATTCAGATATTTTTTTAGGCCAGCAGAGAAGGCCTTTCAGGCCCTGACGGTCCACCACTGTATAAATGTCACATTGACTTTATTTTTACTGGGCACACGTGGTAAACTGACCAGGAATGATACACAAACACAATGTAAATATGTACAGTGGTACCTCGACATACGATCTTAATCCGTTCCGGGACTGAGCTCGTATGACAAGTTTCTCGTAACTCGAGGTAACGTTTCCCATTGAAATGAATGGGAAACAAATTAATTCGTTCCAACTCTCTGAAAAAAACACCAAAAACAGGATATTGGATTGAAAAAAATGTTTTATTTCTTATAATTCGCCATATATTGACAAAGTAATAAATAACGAGTGGTTTAATAGAAATAAAGTGTTTAATCTAACTAAAATTGGGCGGATTTCGCCGAGGGGAGAGAGAGACGCACAAAAGGGGCGGGGGGTTCGGTTTGTTTTCAACATGACGCACTCGTAAACAGAACAAACACTCCACCCTCACGTTCGCTATCCATGGGCTGTTTGCTGTCGTACTATTCCCTTCAAAATATTCCGAAAATGATGCACACAAATGTCCTCACAATCGGAGAACGCACGACCACTTGCCAACGAGCAGCAAGCAGTCTTATCAGCGATCGCCCCGCTGCTCATCTTCTTCTTCTTCTTCTTCTTTTTCACCTCAGGCGCCTGAGGATTACCCTCAGCAGCGCTAGGGCTGCCACTGGAACACGGATAAGTTCATCCAGGGAGTTGCCCAAGCCGCGATGGTAGCGTTCGGTCATTAAGGCCGGACAGCGGAGCCATAAGTGTTCAGACGACTCTGTTTCCTCGTCGCACAGGCGGCAGCGATCCGAGTCGGATTTCTCATGGGAGCTTACAGGGGCGCTGGCTAGCGGCTCCTTTTAGCTTGTAGCATCTGTGTTCGCATCCCCGGGGATGCTGTTGCGAGCACGAGTATACTTCATTACCCAGAAAGCCCTCTTTTCCCCGCGCATGGGCGTTGTGCGTTTCCTGGTCTGAATAGCTCATCCGGTGCTCGTAAATATTGTTATACGTACACGAAAGATATGCAAAAAAAAATGCCATGGCCACCTGGCTTGGTCGCATAACGAAATTTTGACCGCATCACGGGCGAATTATTCGATCGAAATTTCCCCCGTAAGACGAGCATTCCGTGTGACGAACGGTCGTATGACGAGGTACCACTGTATAATAGAAACTAAACTATAACATCATTTTACACATTTGGTCCCATTGATGCCAATCTACTTTAATTGGGAGGGCTAACAGTAAATGATTATTTTGCAAGTTTAGGTTAAGGCCAGGGCAGCCCGGTGGTGCGAGTGGTTAGCGCGTCAGCCTCACAGCTCTGGGGTCCTGGGTTCAAATCCAGGTCATGTCCATCTGTGTGGAGTTTGCATGTTCTCCCTGGGCCTGCATGGGTTTCCTCGGGGTACTCCGGTTTCCTCCCACATTGTAAAAACAGGCATGGTAGGCTGATTGGACACTCTAAATTTGCCACTAGGTATGTTTAGAGTGTGCATGGTTGTCTGTCTCCTTGTGTCCTACGATCGGCCTGGAGACAGCTGGGATTGGCTCCAGCACCCCCGTGACCCCAATGAGGATAAAGCGGTTCAGAAAATGAGATGATGTCCAGGCCTGGCGACCCGGTGGCCAGGTGGTTAGCGTGTCGGCCTCACAGTTCGGTCCGGACGCTCCTGTGTGGAGTTTGCATGTTCTTCCTGAGCTTGCATGGGTTTTCTCCGGGTACTCCCCTTTCTTCCCACATTCCAAAAACATGCAGGGTAGGCTGGTTGAACACTCCAAATTGGCCCTAGGTGTAATTGAGTTTGAATGGTTGTCCGTCTCCTTGTGCCCTGCGATTGGCTGGCCACCAAATCAGGGTGTTCCCCACCTGGTGCCCATTATGAGCTGTGACAGGCTCCAGCACCCCTCATGACCCTTTTGAGGATAAACAGTATGACAAATGAATGAATGAATGAATGACTGAAAGGTGCAGGCCTTTTTTTACTCAACTAAATGAATGAAACCACATTTTCTTAGACCTTTGATCATGTATAAAATATTTTTCAAACAAACAGGTTCAAAATGCTTGCTCCCTAGATCACATCTGCCCAGGGACATTAAAAGCTGGTGGAACGGTTTATTTGCATCATGGGTGTGCAGCTGTCAAATCAGCTGCAACTGCCTGATTTTAAGATGACTCGAACCCTCTGAGGAATGTTTCCAGTACCTTGTTGAATCTATGCCATGAAGGATTCAGGAAGTTATGAATGCAAAAAGAGCACAACCCAGGAACCAGCAAGATTTTGGAAAAAATGGGTAAACTTTGACAGTCCATATTCAACAAAGACGGTCTCAGCAAATTTATTTACTATGTAATTACCTTTCATATTTTACAGGAGCATACAGAGATGCTTTTCCCTGACAGCTATTCAAGGAAGGCTCTTTGTACAATTAAAAAAAACATGCTGTTAAATTACTGACCTTTAAAGCACATTTTACTCCAATTAAATTGCAAGTTGTTTCCATGTAAAATACAAATATATGGTTTATTTCCATTCCCTGACTACAGCAGCAGTCATCATGAATCATATGCTGAGAAAAATACCATCTAATATCCTTACATAATTCACCAGGCAGACCTACAAGAACTGAGCCGTTAAAATTTCACAGCACATGGTAAAAGACAGACATTTCCTTGCAGCTTTGCCTAAGCCTGTCGGTCACATGGGCCTGAGCACCATGAATTATCCCGAAAGAAGAAAAAAAGTGGTCAGGAAGAAATTGTAATGCTCTTTTGTTACACTTAATGTCAGCACAGCTGCCGTCTTTGCATGCATCAAAGTCCTAGCAGGAACAAACAGATTAAAAATACTAACCAGAACAAGGGATGTACTGATTGTCCCTTGAGGGGATCATATTGACGAACAAAATCCATAAATTACATATGGTACTCCAGTGCTCTGGGCATGAAAAAAGATGGACAGAAATGATGCTGGTATTTTTCACAAGAGCCAACTGTAAAAACGGATTAAAGAGTTAGGGTTATTGTATCATTTTGTTTTGATTTGAATACCTTTTCAGCATATGCGGCTCTAGAGGGTAACGTTTTAGACCTAAGCTTTCGATAGACACAGACTTCATTTGTATTTCAGTGGCAACTTACCCTCAAAGCTGCTAAGAGTAGAATTTTCCGCTAAACAGATCGCCCCTGAGGATTAGTCTTCATAATCTGTGGTTCACTGATCCTCGAAATCATACTGTCTGGGTGCTCAGAAATCAGCTTACAGTGACAGTAGATGGTGTACAAGTGGTTTTATGATTGCAAGTGCATGCGGACGTACAGTAGCAACAAATGAAACATCACAATTGTTTAACAGGACATTTCCAATATGCATTCCATTGTATTGAAACAGTGTCATATGTTAATAATAATAATCGGACATAGGCCCTGTCGTCATTATCAACAACAAAAAAGCCTACTTGTCATCACACCCAGAAACTGCGTATGACGAAATTGGTGGTGCTTCTCCATAAGCTACGTTTACTCGGCAAAAGACCTAAATAAGTGATAGTTACGGACTTGTAATTGAATATGTTGCAGTCAAATCAATCATATGAAACATTTCACACCAGCGGAAGTTCATCAAATTTTCGATGGATAAAGTTAAGGTAAATAACCTACCTACCTACCAGCTGTAGGATGTGATTTGTTGGTTGCATGACAAGTATTGCAATTACAGTAAAGGTACTGTGAATCCCGAGGGTATATTTAAAAGATATATAAAATTTGTCAATAAATGATATTCATTTATCAGTTGTTCCCCATCACTTCTGGAATTCCTCTTTTCACTACCTGGTGCTCGCAGACAGCTTTGTGTTTACGTTCATCTTACTTTCCATTTATCCTCACAAGAGTCTTGGAGTGTTGGAGCCTATCGCAGCTAAAAGTGGGGAGGAGGCAGCGTACTCCCTGAATTGGTTGCCAGCCAATCACAGGGCACAATATGTCAACCATTCACACTCACACATTTACTTAAAACAATTTAGTAGTGCTCAACCATCCTATTGTGCATGTTTTTGGAATATGGGAGGAAACCAAAATACCTGTAAAAAAAGGTAGTTTGTGGAAGGTTAACTCCTTGAAAAGATCTTGGAGCAGAAAAGTAAATCTAGGAGGAAAAATTTTTGAACACCCCTGGTCTAGCGGTCCATCCGCATGACTTCGGTGCGGGCAGCATGGGATCAATGTGGTGGTATGATTGTAAGTGCGACTGGTGTCTCTTCGTGTGGCAACGACTTACTGGCAACCAGTTTGAGGTGTATTGTGGCTTTCACTCAACGTCTGCTGGAATAAGCTCTAGCACCCCATGACCCTGTTAAGGATAAGCGGTGTTAAGGATGGATGGGTGGGTGTTTCCCAAATATTCGCAAAACACTTGAACTACATCTGCAACTAATTGAAATCTAGTTCTATCAATCCAGTTTTCATATAGCCTGACTAAATCTGAGCTTGTCCACTATAACATTTTTTCCACCCACCTTACGTGCCACATTAGCAAAAGCTAATTTAAAAAAAATCATTTGGTTTACATTACAATGCAAAAATAGTTGGTGTTTCAATGAATATCAGATGATATGAAAAAGTTGACAAATATCCACAAGACAAAAAAAGGTTATCCACAAATAGAATAGAGGCATACAATTCAAGTTGCTTGGATTTAAGTGTAAATATTGAATTCGCAAGTAGGTTTTGGAACACAGGAATCATTGTACTATAACATGTCTTTTTCAATCTGGGTGTTTAATCTTCTGCATTCATTCATCAGAATGATTTAGTCTTTAAATATATCCAAGTATAGTGAAACATCACATAATAAACCTTCTGAATTGAAAGTTTCACATTACATTCCAAAACATTGAAATCCTTACTCATTCGAGTCCACATTATATTTTATTGTTGTTTTCAAAATTAAACAATCCTCTTTAATAATATATTTTCCGTATTTAACTTCATGGTGCAGTTCTGTCCTATACCAATGCAAATAGTGCCTTACTTTAAGACATTTTTAATTTTAATTTAAATACAAATTACATCGTGTTGAATAGCCTGTTAACTCCCCATAATAACTATACTTTTTAGTCTGAATTGACCATTCATATACATGGTGACCCATGTGTGGTACATCAAACTAAATTAGTTTGTCTGAGAGTAGGTCACATCTAAAGCAAAAAGCATTTATATAGGTCACTTTAGGGATCTAATCAAACAAGTTTGATTACAAAGATCTGAATCGAATGGCTGCAAAGCACCAGATGGTGGCCGAGACAGGATTCACAACTGTCTACAGAGTTCCAAATGAATCCAAATGTTTATCACCCAAAATACGATGTACTTTCTTTTCTTGCAGCAATCTGTTAAGACTGAATTTTCTTAGAAACCACTCAATGTCAAGCCACTGTGCACTTGTCACCCCTTCAAACATCACAAAGTGCAATCAGTAGCAAGACTTTGAGAGGCATAGTTACATGTAAATATGTTACAATTTATTAAGGGTTCATTTCTTTTAGTTGGAGACAAACAAACATGTAGTATTTGCATTAAACAGCATATTGTGTGCTGCAACAGACAATTGTAGCACTAAGGGAAAAATAGATTTGAATCACTTTGCATAACAAAGGTCATATCAAATATATAATAGAAATGGGATTATTTGCTATTTGCACACTGGAAAGGTTACACATGAGTCAAGACAGGAAAATAAAATCAAAGTTAACATTTGGAGGGAAACATGATGGATTTTGACCACTGAAATGGAATGTCAAGTCAATTTTTCCTGTTCTTTTCAATGATGAAGTGGGAATTTGATGGGTTTACGCAGAGCTGGAGACAGCCAGTTTTTTCAAGTGGTCCATAAAAACCTGCAGGCTGACGTCGTCGGTAAGGATGGGTGCTCCTGTCTCCTGTGGTTGCACGCCAAACAAAGATGAGAAAAACGGTGATGAGTGATTTCCCCTTCAATTTACAATTTATTCAGACTATACAATCTCATTTATGATTAATCCCTGGCTCACCTTGATGAAGTAAATACATTTGTCACTCATATTAGTATATGACAGTGCACTTCCCAATTTAAATCTCAGGCTATCGCAGCCACTTTTATCACATCAAGCACGCCTTCCTTGAGTCGGCAAAATAAAGATTCATTCCATTTTCCTCTTTGTGCAGTTTTCATTTGTGATAATAAATAAGCCCCAACTCTACATTTATTAAGAGGTTTACTTTTATGTTCTAGTTTGAAATCTTTCATTTGAGGTAAAGATTTGGCAAACCCCTCACTAGTTTGACAGTAACCCCCATAAATAAAATAAAACAAACAAATAAAAGCTTGTGTTGCAAGTTAAGCGTAGCATTACGGAAGCGTACCTGTCCCCAGGCATAGAGGTTGTTGTGGGTCTGGGAAGGGTTGACTTTTGAAAGCAGGAAACGGGCCTGCGAACCTCCATGCTCCGTATCGACATAGCGTGGCATGGGGAAGCGTGTCTGGAGGATCTCCTGTGCATCATCCAAAGGTGCCTGGAGAAGCTGTTTGAAGTTTTCATACTCAGCCATTTCCTGGTATCCTGCCTTTCGCCACTGGGCTATGGTCTGGGGACAAAAAGGCAAATAAATCAGATTTAGCAAAAGGAAAAAAAAGATCAAATTTTATGTTCAAGGCCAATTAACACAAGAAAGAAGAATGCATCCAAGTGAATACCTCTCCATGGTAAATAACAAGCTGGAAAAAACTGTCCATAAGCAAGATTCTATCTGGTAGGATACTGCTGCTGTCCAGGAGAACAGGCTGAGGGGGACAAGATTCAGTGATAACGTTTAAATAGCATACCAGTCAAACATCACATTAGGATCAATGGCAAAAATGCATAAGGCTGACCTCTGGTGGACCATGAAAGGAGTACGAGTAAAGGATGGGCTGGACCATAATGAGTGACTGTGTCAGGTCCTGCCGGACAAAGTGGTGCCTGTAATAGGACGACTCATCTGGGCTGTTGTTGAAAACTTGAAGGAAGGGTGACCGCCGTAGATGAAACATAAACTGTGAGCAAGAAACAAGATAAATTTAAAAAGTGTTTTCCGCAAAATGTTTACGTATTTCAATGCATTGTTAAAAGCTCCAGTTTTTGAGATTCCAATTATGGCACAATCAAAACATTACGTTTCTTTTGCATTTTGTAATACACGTTCAGTACCTGAGGGTAAAGTGACAGGGATTCGGACAACTTGAAGGATGCGGGATCATCTTTATTGAATTGACCAAACTTTTGGCACTGCAATGAAAATGCAGAACCATAGAACTAAGATTTCTAATGACAGATTAAGTGTTCTTTTCATTACGTGGGTTAGGGTTACTCACCAGGCGAATTAACTGCCTGTCAAGCCACCGCAAGACATCAGGCCCCTCCTCCGACTCCGCACGGAACACACCCAGACGAGCCATGAGCACAGCGGCCGCTTCTTGATCGAATGATGACTCAATGTGCTGAATCTGAGATTGTGCATCTGCCCAGCTAGGGTGGGGACACATTTGAAAAGGACATTTTTAGGTGTAGTTGATGACAGGTGTGGTGCAGACTGACACTAATTGAAGGTGTGTCTTTCTAAGAACTGCCTAAATACGTCAATATACAACAGCGGTGTGATAAACTATTACCTGCATAAAACTGTCTGTCCCATTCACTGTATAAAAAATAAGTGTTCTTACTTCCTAGCAATTGTGGTGACACGTATCCTCCTCTGGGTGTTGGAATGCTGGTACTGGGTTACAAATTGGACTGCTCCTCGGCCACCCTGCGGGACTGGTGCATTGTGCTACATACGCAAAGCACGCAAGACAGATAAGATTACAAGTCATTATCAATACTCCGCTCCCTCATGCCACGCAATGAGAAAGACAACTCCAAAATTAATGAGCAAGATAGAATGTGTACTCTGTAAAAACAAATGAACATTCCTAAGCTTGAGGCACAAGCAAATATGTTCTACCTGATTCACCACTTCAAAATAAATCCCCAAAGTGGTGGAGGGGTTGAGAGAGCAGACTTTCCATTGGCTTGTGCCACCAATGCCCATCTCCTGCACAAAGCAACAAATGAAAAGAATTGGGAATGAGAGCAAAGTCCACAAATAGCATCGCCAGAATACAATGCCTTACATTCTCTGATACACAAGAGCTCTTTGAGTTGAGCGAGACGCAAGGTCCAATGGCCCCGCAAACCTTCAGCTCCCTCGAAGTCTGCACAGACAACAAGACCCTTACGTTGAGCTTTGGAATACGCGATCAACAAACTGCAGCTCTTCATCAAACATTATTCATTTCAGCATTGCTGGCACAACTAGAATACATTTTGACCACACAAAACCTATTTACCTTGACTTCCATGATGCCTCCAAAAGCCATGCGGAAGTCACCATTGTAGTCTTTGTTGTAAACTCTCTGGAAGGTTTGCTTGAACAACGAGGTATTGAAGGAGTCTCCCATCACGATGTGTCCCCTAAAAGTACAGAAGGGGCCATTCTCATGTTTGTCTTTTGTAGGAGAAGCTAGTTGAAGACACAGTCAAATAGTACTGTATGTGTAATCCAGACTTTAAATCATGTATGAATTACAGGATTTGTACATCTTTTCTGTACCCTACAACACCAGTCGACAATGTTGAGTTTAGCTAACGAGGAATGTTAAAAGTGCAAAGTCAAAAATTGAAGCAGGGAATCAATAATAATGGGGCTTTGAAATCATTGCAAACTGTATATAGATAGTAAAAGAAACTCAAAATCATAACAATTTTCATGAAATATTTGGTCGTGTGACAATTGCTATTAACTTAAGAATCATTCCAGGGGATATTTTTTATAGCTATATTTAACTAAAAACATTCTGGAAATAGCTTGCTGAACAAGAATATAATGCAAAAGGGTGGAGGAATAAAATTCTTGTGATTGCATAATAGTCAGTACATAATAGTTAAACAATGTTTCGCCTGAAAGCATCAGACTGTTGGTGCTGACGTACCCAGTGAGATTAGATAAACACTTCATTTCCAGTAGCCCAGTCTGGTCCAAAGCACAGGCATAGATATCAATACTGTGGCCATTTACGGCTGATCGGTTGGCTAAGGCTTCATAGTACTGAAAGTCAGAAAGAACATTAAATAACATTAAAATACTATTCATGGAATATTGATTGGTCCAAAATAATTCAGTGATTTAGATTAGATAACTTTATTCATCCCGTATTCGGGAAATTTCATTGTCACAGTAGCAAAAGGGTGAGAATACAGACACAGGAAAAGACATTTGAGACAAATAAAAAAGGGAATAAGTATAATTAGTATCAATACAAAGCATGTGCTTGCTTACCTTTGTTGCCTTCTTCAAGTGTCGTGCGTTATCTTTTTGGATGTCATGCCAGGAGCGAATGGGGGTTTTCAGTTCATCTCCCACCACCATCCCAGGGCCCTGAGTGGGGGGCCCTCCGATAAACAGCATCACACGAGCACCCGTATTAGGGAATGTGCCCTAGGGGGTATACAATGTAAGCTCAAACATACCAATAATGCAGATCACTTATATTCAATATTTACTCAAAATAGATACCGGGCTGAAAAGAAAATTGAAGAGATGATAGTGGACAACAACTACTTTTGCTTTGTTTTATCACAAGTGTATGGGTAACATGGCCCCAGATAAACAATTCAGTCTCAAGTCTCTGACAAAAATCTCAATCTTATCAGTCCTCTATTCTCAGCTAAAGGTGAGCGGTTGATTGTGCTTGCATTACGTAATATTACATATTGGGCAATGATGACAGAAGGCAAATAGAACTGGCCTTTGAGCTAAACAACCACATTTACTCATTCAAGAAAAGATAAATATCTACCACAGTGTGCACCATTGTATATGACAACACGTGGAGGACGGAAATGCTCAAGTTCAACGTAAATGTCTATTCTTAAATAAAATAACGAAGAAAAAATAATAATTTGACACATTAAATATGATCACAATCAGTTTGACCCTCTTTAACAATAATCATTTTACAGTGTATTGTCATGTTTGATGCATTCATGTAAAACTGTAAATTCATCATGGATTGCTTCTATTTTGGAATGGGTCAATGTCCTAAAACTGATATTAACTTCACATTAGGGTGATGGGAAATAGGTTGTCATACCTCCAGTAAACCAACAGCAACAGACAGAGCAACACCAGTAGACCGGAGTGGTCTTTTACCCTGAGGAACGGGCCAGGGGTCTCGCTGAAGCTCTCCCAGTAAATCGGTCAGATTCATATCTACCTTATGCACAGGCTGAAGGAACCTGAATTTAAAGGTTTGACAGTTATTGTTTTGTTAATTAACTTTCAGGGGGAAAAAAATCATCACAAACAAAAAGTAAATGTAGCTAGTGTGGCTTCTCTTCATACCTGCAGGTTGATGCAGCATCCTGAGGCGCAAGAGGACGCCCCTGCTGCCCCGATGTGGGAGGTTTTGCTAAACCCAACATCTCCTGGGAAATGGGAGGGGTGCTGTTAGACATTTTCCATCACCAAAGTAGAGGAATTCAGCAATATGTGCAAGTAACGATGGCAACAAAGTGCAAACTGCAGTCAGATGTCAGCAAATTATATCTGATCCTACCGCAATGAGCGTCTTGTTTATGTTCAAAAAAATAATTTTGGAATCCTAAATCATCTTCACCCACCTGAATCTGTTTGGAAGTGAGATCCTTAGTGCCTCTGAACACATAACTCTTGGAGATCAACTCACAACTGAGCTCATGAACTTGAACCATGCGCCCAAAAGTAATGAGGCCCACTAAAGCATTGGGAGGCAGAAGACTGAGGGACATCTGAAGGGACTCTTTCAAAGCCTGGAGGTCCTCTTCTTCCAAGCAAGTGTCGACTACATAGAGGAATATCAGTGGAGCTGCCGGTCCGCGCTGTGAATGGAGTAATGTGGGATGAGATGAAGTGGTGTTTTAATGTAAGCTTATGAAGTAATATTATTTCCATGGACCAGCATGTACATTCCCGTGGTCCAGACCCGTGGTCAGAGTACAAATATGCATTGTACATACCTGTACTATGTACTCAATGGTGGAAAACTGGGGCATGAGTTCAGCTGGTTGGTTCACGTCTGATATTCCTGCATATGAGGGAGGGAACTGTAAAGACACAGATGAGTACATTAATACAACGAGTAAGATGAAGCTACACGGGAGTAAAAAAAAGTGTGATCCTTTGTACATACTGGGTTTCTCTGAAAGCAGAAGTTACAGGCCCAAATCTTGGCTCGGAAGTCAACCTGACTGTAAAATATGGAGAAAAAACATCTAAATGCAATACAGATTCATTTAAATACAGGAGGAAAAATGTGTTGGACTTGGCAGTTTGAGTGTGAGTCTCCTATGCCCAGACAGCACACTGCACCAAGAATTTTATGCTCACAAGGCATAAGGCATTTTGGGTGGTGGCCCAGCAGGAGTAAATGAAAAATGTACTTGCACTGTGTCAATATACATGAAAACAGGAGCCAAGATCATTGAAACTTAGCATATTACAGTGCATTCCTTGTCGTTTATATATCATCAATGTCACTGTATTGTTAGCATTGAGTCCACTTTCTTTTTTTAAAAAAATTCGACAAATCTATACTATTTTTCAGATCACAAATGTGTTTGTGTGTTTTGGCAATGGACCAAATGGTGGGGCAATGTCAGTATTTCAACAAACACAAAAATTGTTTCTCCTGAACAGTGATTATTAATGCAATGGGAAGTGTTGGAACACAAAATGCAGAAGGGCTTCTTTTGTTTGTCTGCCTGTCCACAACAAGCCAAAATAAGAAAAGATGACATGCCTGATGCAAGGTCAGAAAGAAGCAAATGTCAGAAGAGGCATTTGTTGTTATTTTGCCGGTTAATCCAAATCACGAGCTATCTTTCACAAGTAGTTATCAGCAGAATAAGATGTACAGCAAACACAGGAGATGAAGTACGACCATCATGTCAGAATTTGTAGAGGTATGACTGTAAATTTGATTTTAAAAATAATTCGGCAGATTGGATTTTTTATGCTGTTTGACTCTCAGTTTCATGTTTTGTCTCTGTGTCTAAATTGCTCTAGCAAGACAATTAGTTAACTCACCACAGTGGGTTGAGCACTGCCCTGCAGTTGGACCGGTTGCACATGACGGGCTCATATTGGACTGGGGGCAAGTCAGGCCTTTCCTTGAGCGGAGTGAAAAGGCAGGAGACAGGCACCACAAGCCTGGTCGCTTCTAGTCGGCTGGAGGGCCAGAGGTTCCAGCTGCACCTAACCCCATCTCTGTCCTCATTCTGTTGGATGAATTCCTGGTATGTGGCCATCAGCAAGCTACGGCAGAGAAAAGGGCCATAAGATGAATACAAGGCAGGTCTAGGTGATATAAAAATGTTTTTATTTATTTGTTTTGTTAGTCTTAAACCAACAATGTTAGCAGTTCCTCCCAAATGAGTGTTTGAATAAAATTTCCACAACAATTTGGAGACATGACGCACAAATGTATTTACAGGAAACCTGATCAGCGAGTTAAGACAACGTGTGTGTGAGAAGTTGTACTCATCCTTTTCTTAACCTCAGGTCATTGGTGCTAGTGAGAAATGGTGACACCCTTGGCAAATAAATTGGGCATCCTGAATGTCAATTGCCTCTTAAAAATCTCACAAGTGAAGGAGTCAATGCTTTTCTATGTATTAGTGGGACTTTTATGCTTGATAAAGTGTCATTTTAAAATCACGCAATGTTACGTTAAAAATTACACGCAATTTTTAAACAAGCCCCTTAACCACGGATTAACACTATTGCAGAATACACGGAGTCTATGGACATTCCAAGGTTGGATTTAATGCGTTAACTGTTAATGTGAAGAAATTGAGGAATGCCATGATACAATTTTGAAAGATCATTGTGGTCCTCAGGCTACCCACTGAAGACATCATCTGCTTTTGTAGATCTCATTTTCTGAATTGCTTTATCCTCACTAGGGTCACGGGGGGTGCTGGAGCCTATCCCAGCTGACTTCGGGCCAGAGGCAGGGGACACCCTGAATTGGTGGTCAGCCAATCGCAGGGCACAAGGAGACAAACAACCATTTACGCTCACACTCATACCTAGGGGCAATTTAAAGTGTCCAATCAGCCTACCATGCATGTCTTTGGAATGTGAGAGGAAACCACAGTATCCGGAGAAAACCCACGCAGGCCCGGGGAGAACATGCAAACTCCACACAAGTGGACCGACTTGGATTTGAACCCAGGTCCCCCACTGTGAGGCCAACACGCTAACCACTCATCTGCCAGGTCGTCCATCAGGTTTTTTTGTTAATATGAAAAGAACATGAAGTCCGTATTCATTTAACGCTATTGTCATGTCTTAAACTACTTCCATACCTGAAAAATACACGCCAATGCCAAGGTAACGGTCACACGACATAGTAATTAGGAGGACCCCGACATACAAGCATTTCGAGATACGAGTAAAATTTCGAGCAAATAATTATTTCTAGATACGAGACAAATTTTGAGATACGAGAAAGCCAGGTGGCCAAGACATGAGGCTGTTTATGATTATACTCTTTCGTGTATAACAGATATCTACGAGCACTGGGCGGAGTGTAACATTTTTTCAGTGTTTTTTTCCGTCACTCAGTGCGAAATATGGAGCGATCGCTAATACGAGGAGTATATATCACTTCTTGTTGGCTGCACATCAGGGGCACTGACTCTCTCCCCGCAAGTCCCTCGTGTAATGTCTCTGGTCGCAAATCCCTCTTTGTAATGTTTCTGCGAACACTGGGCGGAGCGTTGCATTTTTTTCAGTGTGTTAAGTTTAGAGTAAGGTTAGATTAAATTTATTTTTGAGTGTCTGCATCGTAATCCAAGTTCATTTAAATTTGTTTACGTTGTGACACGAGCGTGTTGCCGTGCAAAAAGCACCCCCCTCTCTCTGTCCATCTCTCTCTCTCTCTATTCCCCCTTCGAAATCCGTATAATTTTAGTACTATTAAACACATTTTAGTAATATTAAACCACTAGTTATGTGTTACTTTGTTGATAGATGGCGAATTAGAAGAACTAAAACATTTTTTCCAATCCAATATGCTGTTTTTGGTGTTTTTTCAGAGGGTTGGAACGAATTAATTTGTTTTTAGTTCATTTCAATGGGAAACGTTCGTTCGAGTTACGAGAATATCGACATACGAGCTCAGTCCCGGAACGAATTAAGCTCGAATCTCGAGGTACCACTGTACATATAAAATAGAATTTGTGGTGTTTCTTTCACCAAAGTACAGCACTCAAGTTTTTACTCCATACGAAGCGATGACAGTAAAATCCTTTATCAACGCAAATAACAGTAAAGCCAATGCTTCGTTTTATATCTGCAGAACACACAAAAGGTTATTAGGAGAAAAAAAGTCGTACAGAAATCGGTGTATGATTTAATTTTCTCAAAATAACATTAAAGAAAAAAATCTAGACAAATGCGACCGGGTAGTGTACTAGCTAGAAGAAATTTAGCATTAACCTACATTCTGACAATCCATTCCAAACGTTCTATGTCATTACATAGATTAAATCTGAATTCAATCTTACCTTAAATGACGTCCGTATCAACCGTTAGTGTTTATTCGATTAAAATTAGAACAACATTTGAACCTAAAACGGTAGAACACAGAATGGAGACGCGACTGCGGGTACTTGCTCCTTATCAGCCGGCTTCTGCTCGCAGTTTAGTGACGTGTTACTCCAAGTATCGACCGTCACGATTGGTGGTTTTGTTCTTGACGTCAAAGGGCGTATCCACTTTATCCGGAAAAGGAAGTTTCCGTCCACGAAACCTTGGGTATCATATATATGGCCCTAGATGTATTAAAATTGAGTTAGTGTGGTAAGCAACTAGCAGCCTTCTTGTGACAGAAACTTCTCTGGTGGGCTTAACTTCAGCGGACGTAAGGCAAGCAAATTGCCAAATTAAAATACTCATTACTCGATGAAATGTTGGCAGATTTGTAAACAATTTGATTTGTAATAAACTCTACTACCGTGGCTATGATTTAGGCCGGATGCTGATTTTTAATTTTTAAAGAATGATTTTGAATATAATGTAAATTAAATGCATCGGCTAAGTGTATGGGCGGCCTGGTAGGGTAAGTGGTTAGTGCGTCGGCCTCACAGCTCTGGGTTCCTGGGTTTACGTCCACCAGTGTGGATTTGAATGTACTCCCCCAGGCGTGTGTGGGTTTCCTCCGGGTACTCCGGTTTCCTCCCATTTTCCAAAAACATGGACATGGTTTTATCTCCAGGTGAGGCTCCTGCATAGCTTCCATGCATAGCTTAACTTTATAATAAATGCCACAAGATGTGTCACACTCGCCTGTGCGGGTTTTCTCCGGGTACTCCGGTTTCCTCCCACATTCCAAAGACATGGGTGGGAGGCTGATTGGACATTCAAAATTGCCCTTAGGTATGGGTGTGAGTGTGCATTGTTGTCCGCCTCCTTGTGCCCTGCGATTGGCTTGCCACCAATTGAGGGTGTCCCCCGCCTTGTGCACGAAATCAGCTGGGATGAGCTCCAGCACCCCCCGCAACCCTTGTGAGGATAACGTGGTTCAGAAAATGAGATGAGAAGCACTCGCGCAACAGGCCACCCTGCATTAAATTAAATTAAATTAAATTAAATTAAATTAAATTCAATGTTGAGCTTTGTAAATCCTAGCAGCCATGAGGTGGCGTTGCAACTACTCTTATTTTCCTATGATATTCAAGCAGACCCCAAGAGAGATAGAGAGAGGAAGAGAGAGGGGGGCGAGGGATAGAGGGAGAGGGAGAGAGCGAGAGAGCGAGAGAGCGAGAGAGAGAGGGAGAGAGAGAGAGAGAGACTGACATTGCATTTCCTTCCTGAGTCTCATTGTGTGAGCAATCGTGATGCTGATGTATTCTACTGAATTCCTCACATTCTTACGAATTTTATTTGGTTAACAAGGCAAAAGGAATAACTGTTCCCGTTAGCACAAAGCCCAACTCGTCTGTGAAGATGCGGCAGTGACGACAGAGCATCCTCCCAGCACTCAGCCGGCATCGTCAGCTGTTGCGCCTGCAGAGTAAGAGTAGACATGTCGAGAGGAAAAGCGGCAGCAAAAAAACTATGGCACGGATCTTAGACAATAACCTCTAATCAAAAGTCTGACGGAGAGTGGATGCAAGCAGGGACTATCGAACACCCTCTGAGTATTTTCCGCTTCTTGTCGGTAACGGACCAGCAGTGCCAATGGAGAAAGCATCTCCACCGCCTCAGCCTCAGGTGCAGCTGTCAATAGCCAAGACCGACAGTCCAGCGGATGATGTCTCCGGCTTGTCTGATGAGGATTTGTTCAAGTGGACTAAGGAGGACCTGGTGAGGCGACTGAGACGCTCCGAGGCCGACAAGATGAGCGTGATTCTCGACCATGGAAATCTCATCCGAGAGGTCAATCGCAGTCTACAGTTGCACTTGAACGAGATCAGGGGGCTGAAGGTGAGGGGGCGAGCATTTTTAATGGATGAGATCATGCAGCTATACCATTTTAGTGCACTTGCATGCAAGCACAGTTATAGGCGTATTAAGCTAGAAACATGGTGCCGGACTGTAGGTTATCATAAAGTTGATTGGCCAATTCAGTGGGCTTTCACTTAGTGTACATCTAGTGTACAATATTTAGTTATACTCATCATGGAGCTTCCCGGGAAATTTGTTTTTTACCCTCTATTTTAAGAAGGGTAGAATGGTGGACACGTCCTTGGCACATCAGGTTCACAATTCTAAGGTCAAGGGTTAGAGTTCAGGCTTTTGCCTTCCTGTGTGGAGATTATATATTACTACTCCTGCATGAGCTTTCACTGGGTAATTAGCATCCCCCCACATTCCACAAAATGTATGTAGTAATGTAATGTATAAATGCTGAGTGTGAAGTAGAAAGACTGTAGCAGCAGTGGTGCAAACATCTTGATGATATCTTGCCATCAGATGAATGTTTATTTTATATTTGCCCAAAAATATATGTATAAATAATGTGCGATTGGTTTGTGACAACAGTGGCACAATTTTCACATTGTTTATAGTTAAAGCTGAAAGTCCACCTAGGTTAGCATTACATGGGAATCATTTACCTATCTAAGAGACATTATGACCTCCCCACTCTGTCAACCTGCCTAATTACAAAGAAAAGAACTGGAAGCTATCGGAGAGAAAGACAATGAAAGAGCAGGACAAGACAGATTGAAGAGGTCAATTTCTCACACAAGGAGGAATAAAGGAAAACATTTGGAGGGGAAAAGGTTAGATTAAATGGTATACCATTCAGGTTATAGTTGCAGTACTCTATGCTTTTATCTCCAAGTGAGGCTCCTGCATAGCTTTCATGCATAGCTTAACTTTATAATAAATGGCACAGGGTGTGTCACCCTTGCAGGTTTTCTCTGGGTACTCCGGTTTCCTCCCACATTCCAAAGACATGGGTGGTAGGCTGATTGCAAACTCTAAATTGCCCTAGGTATGAGTGTGAGCATGGATGGTTGTTTGTCTCCTTGTCCCCTGCGATTGGCTGGCCACCGATTCACCTACTTCTGGCCCAAAGTCAGCTGGGATAGGCTCCAGCACCCCCGCGACCCAATGAGGATAAAGCGGTTCAGAAAATGAGATGAGATGAGACTGTAAAATAATGAAACATTATATCCAAACACAAGCACATTTATTATGTCTTCTTACGGCTCTGATTAGCATTAACAATGTAGCCAGTCCTTGGGCTGAAAGGTCACTTCAATGAATCTGTCTTCTGCTCATGTTTCTATTTCTCCCTGTCAGGACATAAATCAAAAGCTGCAAGAAGACAACCGTGAACTGCGAGACTTGTGCTGCTTCCTAGATGATGACCGGCAAAAAGGAAAGCGTGTGTCCCGGGAATGGCAGCGTCTGGGCCGTTACAGCTCCAATATTATGCGCAAAGAGGTGACACTCTATCTCCAAAAACTCAAGGAATTAGAGCTACGACAAGAGGAGGTCCTACGAGAGAACTTAGAGTTGAAAGAACTATGTCTCCTCCTGGATGAGGACAAAGGAACAGTAGGAACAGGTGGAATAACCAGCGGGAGTGTTGGAATGGGTGTGGGGTCCCGAAACTCCATAGACAGCCAAAACAGTTTGCTCCTGGTCCCCGGGCAAGGGCTTTTAATGAGGGATGTTGGGGATGGGAGCAGCACCTCTAGTGCAGGGAGTGCTGACAGCTCAGATCACCATCAGCATAAGCAAACTCACTTGGCTGTTGGCGTGACTGGGCTCGGAAATGCTGGGGAAAAAAGGAGCCCTGAGCTAGGGCATAAACCAAGATGTAGCAGCATCAGTGCCATAGGAGGTGGATTATCAGACAGAGAGGTCTCTAGCCCTGAGCACCCAGCTGGGCGCAACCGGAGTACCAGTCTGGAATACCCATACACTTTGCCCCAACTCTGTCGACCGCGTTGCGGTTCCATATCTGTGCCTGACCACAGCCGGGTCATGCGAGGATTGAGCCCAGAGAAATACGGAAGGAACGTAGGCCGCAGTAGTCCAGAGCAGCACCCCAAGCACTACATCTCTGACCTTCTTTTAGGCCAGAGGCAACACTACCTAGGACAGGGCGGTAGCGGTGACCTCTACCAGAGACATCACAGGAGCAGTATTAGTAGCACTGGTTGTGAGAGCCCTGAGCCTCGCCATGGACATTTAGGGACGAATGAGTACGTTGAGAAAAGTTCTAAAGTCCAAGGGGGCAGTCCTGAGATCCACAGGCACCAATACAGTCCGAGTCATGACCATAGGAAGTATGGCAGCCCAATTAGAGATGCACAGAGGAAATCACCTGGAGATGAATTGTCCCCGCATCATCGGAGCATCTACAACGGGATGAATGGTACGTTTATGTGTCAGTTTTAATGGGATGTAATAGTTCGTCTTTGAACCTCACAACTACAATAACAAACAGATTCGCCTAATAGTAGTTTGACTCATTCCTTGCTTTTTAGTTCACAACACAATGTTGCTTTAAAATAAATGAAGTTGCTCAGATGGTCAGGTGTCCAATAAGTGAACCTTTATTTTTGGGTGTAGATAAAGTGCTCTTGAACCACACTCACTTTTCTATTCAACATTTATTATGAAATTGCATTTTTCATTTGATGGGTTGTCTTTTTTAATGGAAATATAACCATTTCAGTCCATTTGAATGTTATTAGGTTGCGTGAACGGCCCGTGGGATTTTAGCCTATATGGTACAGATTCCATTGTGAACCATCCAATGTACTCCATATAGAAAACAACAAAATAGTAAAAACAATATCATTAAGTTATTTTAGTCATCATTGATTGCAATTTGAGACATGATGAAAGTGTGATGTGAGGACATATTTCTTATTAACGGCTTGAGAATGAGTTCTAATGTCAAGGTTATGCAACCGCAAACATGCAAAGTTCTCATTTGTGCTGTAATTGTAGGTATGAGTTTGTAGAAGGAATATCATAAAATGCTGAGATGATTGTTGTTAAAATACACCACAATGAATGATAATCGTTTCTCGAGTCCAGGGGAAAAGGGTGCTGAGTGGCACAGTGCTGGCAGACAATAAAGGTTGTCTCAAGGTGAAACATGTACTCATCTTTGCAATATAAAACTGTAGAAAAAGAACATCTGCACCCAATGGACAACACTAAATAGCATGTTTTACATATATGAAATCTCATTCAGGATGTTTTTGTTCTTCTAAATATTATTAATCTTCATCTACAGCTAAGTATTAGTAACCATTTAGCTTTTAAAGACATACTGTGGATAGTTTTGGACCAGTGTGGGTCATAAATATGTGCACTTTTAAGGTAATGCGTACCATAATCTTTACCTGATTTGAGTGCCCAGATGTTTTAATATTATAATTTCAAATTGCTCTGCTTCCATTTTTAGCTATACTATTGCCTCAGAGATGATTGTCTAGTACAGTTGCAAACATTTCTACTTTGTCTGTTTTGCAATCTCTTTGGATTGCAATGGATTATTCTAAAGACATGCAGTATTTTTCATCTGGGTCTTCTTTCAGTTTGTGCTTTTTAGTGGTGGCAGAGATGAACTCCTTTATGGTATACAATGTATCTTTTTGAAATTATGTCCATATGGACTTCGGGCCCAGCCTTGAGTGGTTCTGGCGTCCTGGGTTCGAAACCAGGTCGGTCCACCTGTGTGGAGTTTGCATGTTCTCCCTGGGACTCCGTGGCTTTTCTCCAGGTGGCCTGCGCCCTGGGTACTCCGGTTTCCTCCCGCATTCCAAAAACATGCATGGTAGGCTGATTGGACACTCTAAATTCCCCCTTGGTATGAGTGTGAGCGTGAAAGGTTGTCTGTCTCCTCCTGCCCTGCGATTGGCTGGCCACCAATTGAGGGTGTCCCCTGCCTCGTGCACGAAATCAGATGGGATGAGCTCCAGCACCCCCCGCAACCCTTGTGAGGATAAAGTGGTACAGAAAATGTATGAATGAATATGGACTTCATTAAGCCTGCTATCGTGAATGAGTCTATTACAGTAGATACGTTGTAATAAAGTCATATTGTATTTTGGTTATTTTTCAGTCACTGTGCTGCCATATCTACCCAGAGCATTACCCCTCTGGGACTGCTCTGTTTTCACTTAGTTCATGACTTTCTGATGAAAAATTAGTACATAAAATGAATCTTGGGATAAATCAACTACCTTAGACTTTTGATTGATAGGCAAAAGCAAAGGTTCAACAGAAATTTATATTTTCTTTTTTTTATCTGATGTTTTATCTGACTTTTTATCTGACTAGTGCACATTTTTTGAAGGCTTTAATTCCCATTTTTGTGTGTGTCAGCTGCTGACCCATCCTTGTTTGTTCTTTTTCTGGATGAAGAACAAATTTAATTCCTATGTCGTTGTAGTACACTCCACTTTTTGGGATTATCCCATAAGCTCTTTGCACAGTATTATTTCAATTTTCATGAACTTGTGCGTGTGTGTTTGTGTTTATGAGATGGCTTTCTCTGTGGCTGTGTTGGTGTTGACAAATGAAAGTCTCATGTTCATGTGGCACTCAGTAGTGCACAAGTTTAAGCCTTTTAAATTCCCGGCAAAAATAACACTCTGACCTCTGCTCTGCCTCTCATGCAAAGCTTATCACACATCTATTATTTTTGTTAGTGGCGAAAAGAGCAGAACCATGCAAATATTTGGATAACTTCAAAAACAATATGCTCAAAATTATATCAATTGAATACAATATTAGAAGAAATACAAATTAAATAATTCAATATAACGGAGTAAGCCTGTACATTCTAAATTATTACTATCTCTATAAATGATCATCTAGGAACTAGCTCAAAAGGTTAAATCTTATAGCATATTTGTAACATAGATTGTGTTTTTCTAAAGCATAGATTTGAGATTTAATTAATATTTTAGATTTACATATAATCATGGGCGGCTTGGCGGATGAGTGGTTAGCATGTCGGCCTAACAGTAGGAGCCCTGGATTTAAATCCAGGTCGGTCCACCCGTGTGGAGTTTGCATGTTCTCCCTGGGACTCCGTGGCTTTTTTCCAGGTACTCCGGCTCCCTTCCACATTCCAAAAACATGCATGGTAGGCTGATTGGACACTCTAAATTGCCCCTAGGTATGAGTGTGAGAGTAAATGGTTGTTTCTCTCCTTGTGCCCTGCGATTGGCTGGCCACCAATTCACAGTGTCCCCCGCCTCTGGCCCGAAGTCAGCTGGGATAGGCTCCAGCACCCCCTGCGACTCTAGTGAGGATAAAGTGGTTCAGAAAATGAGATGAGATGAGATTGAATCATGTGTTCTGCTTTAGTAATTACATGTTCCGCATATTAATGTAAGATGCTGAAATGTTTGGGCCAGCAAAAAGATAATTAAATGAAACATTATATAAATTATATAAAACAATCAAAGAAAAAAAGGGACTTTGTGAGGCCAGTGATTTCTTATACAAATGGGGTCTGGCCAATTTTCATTTGGTCAAAATAAATAAATGACTATTTGACCATAGGATTTTTTTTGGTATAGTAATATTATTTTGTGTTTTATCTAAGTATTCAGCCACATGATGGCCAAGGGTATCAAACTCGGGTTGGTTCGCGGGTCACATTAACGTCAACTTGATTTCATGCGGGCCGGACAATTTTAGATATAATATTTAGATTTTTTTTATATAAATGGATTAAAAGAACTGGATTAAAAGCTCTGAATATTCAGTTTTTTATAGATCTAAAACAATGTTTATTTGAGCTTTTTTTAAAATATATTTTTAGATTTTACAAAATGATTTTTGAACTAAAAAAACAGAAAAAAATGATTAAAAAATTACAATTATTGATTTAAAAGGGAAAAAATCGGGAAATTTAATATACATCTAAACTCATTTAAATTTGTTCCTAAAACAGAAAGTCGGCACTCATGATTTACTTTCCCGGGCCACACAAAATGATGCGGCGGGCCAGATTTGGCCCCGGGCCGCCACTTTGACATGTGTGGTGTAGGCTGTAGGGGTTCACTCACCTGGCTTTGTTGCAGGCAACCGTGGGCTCAATTCCCGCTTGGTGTTGTTATGATTGGGCGTGCGAACGGTGTTCTGTCTCTCTGTGTGCCCTACAGCTGACTGGTGACCAGTCTAGGGTGTAGTATGCCTTTCGCCCGTAGTCAGCTGGGATAGGCTGCAACAACCCCTTAAAGCGGTACAGAAGATGAAAGAATGATTCTATATAGTGACATTTTAAAGTGGCACTAAAGTGTTTTTTTCTTCTCATATTCTTGGAGGCTATTTTAAACCACACTTTAACTGGGGCTTAATCCTATTTCAACCTATCCTATGCATTAAACAGTGACAAATATTGACTTATTTAAACTTTCTTGCCTCATGGGGAGTGCTATGAGCAATTTTACAAAAGGGATCCTAGGTTTGAGCGAGCAAAGTGAAAACGATCAAAGAAAGAACAATGTTTTTCCTCCATTATGCTTCTAATTATTTTCTAGAATGGAGTTTTTTATGCAGCTCATAGGCAATCCAGTTTTAGGAAATGGTGTTTCCAGCGATAGAAAAAAATACTGCATTTTTTTTCTTCTAATTGCTAGTTTGTTAGTCAACAGGCCTTTCCAAAAGTAACAGGCAGCATGGAGTTCAAGATTGCTTCTTGCTCAATAAAGAATGCCTTATCCAAATTATTGTTCCTTGATTACTCATGAGCTTGTAGCAATATTAGTTTTAACTTGTTAAATGTGTTGTTAAATGTAATTGTTGATCTTCTTGTCTATTACACTGAATTACACGTTGTTTGCGGGATTAAAGCTTTTTGCTCACTGTTCTTTTTCGGTCATCCTAATTGGTTTGCAGTGTTGAAACAGCTGTTAGATTGAGGGTGGAAATGATCACAAAGCACTCTTTCAGGAAGATTTTGGAGGATGTACTGATTGGCAGGCTGAGCCCAGGAAAGAGGATTGAATATGTATTTGAGTGGATTACTGCCCCCCTTCCACCACCATACCAATCCCTTCCATCCATTTTTTTGCCTTCTTCACTTATTTCTTTATTCTTCCAACTCCACTCTGTCAACTTCCCCCTACTTGTCGGGAGGAAATCCTCCCTGATAAATTGTGGAGTGTCTCATCCTCAGCAACTGACAAAGAAAACCAAATCTTTCTCACAGCTGTTCGTAAGAAAGGATTTATTTGGCTGCTGTGACTCTAATGGATTAATATTAATAACAGAAAGCATCATTTGTGCCACTATTATGTCAGCTTTGCTGCTTGCAAGTTAGCAGCACATTTCTGTCACATTAAAAAAAGTCCATATCACTTTGTAACGTGATACATTTTAGGTGATAACATCATAATTGTATCAGTTACTGACTCTATTCAGTATTTTTTATTTATTTACAAGAGACAAAAATAACTTTGTCAGTGAGCCAAACAAGCAGTCAGTGGAAAGTCATATCATGGTAGGAGAGTTAAATGTTTGACTTCCACATTTGGCAATACATGAAGAAGAATTTCCTACTGATTTAGGGCACTCGCGGTTTGTTTTTAAAAATGTAATTTCTCCTTTACTACAATGCTCCTCTATAAAACTAATTATTAAGACCAATGTTTGTACTTTCACCATCAGTATATAAAGCAACATATCTTCATTTTCATTTCAGCTCACTTCAGTTTTTTTGGGAACTAGACAGAATGCTGCGCAAAGCAGAGCGTACGAGTTTAGCAAGAGTGTGTCTTCAAATATAGACTGGGCATGCTGGCAAATTGACGTCACTTTGGCTCCGACCCAATCAAAAGCTGATATAAGTTTTTAGCTGCAGGAAAATTGAATGACATTTATAATCTTAATGAATTCCTGAAATTAAAACCTGAAAAATCCCTTTCATAATTGAATTGAATGCTTTTATTGTCATTTTACAAGTATAATGAGATTTAAAGCTTTCGCCATGTAGTGCACAAATAACAACAACAAACAGACAAATAAATAATCAGTAAATAATAAATAAATAAATAAATAAATAAGTAGTTTTGTTCTGTCTAAAGTCCAGGATGAGTTCCATGGTTTTGGAGATGTTCAGCGCCAAGTTGTTGAGAGCGCACCACTTGCTGAGTCTATGGACTCAACAACAAACAAACAAACACATAGAAAATTAATATATAGTAATAATAAATAAATAATCAATACATAGTAATAGATATTAAAGTGGTCAACATAATGTATAAGTAGTAGTAATAAGTCTTGATTAGGTCCTACGTGCAGAACTCGAGTTGAGTATGGTGACAGCCCTTGGGAAGAAACTTCAGTCTGTTTGTCTTGGCTGTTATGGCTCTGTAGAACCTTCCAGAGGGCAGCGGGTTGAAGTGGTGGAAGCCGGGATGCGTATTGTCTTTTATGATGCTATTTTCCCTTCTAAGTCATCGGGATTTATAGATGTGAAACGTTCTCTTTATTGCATGCATATGATGTACACAAAGAATGTAAAAGTAAAATTACCTGCAGCAGTATATAGTATAGTGACCCAGCATTGTGTATAGTATAGTAAAGTATTATAATTTTAACATTACACTTATATTAAAACACGTAATTTATCACATTAAAATGTGAAATTTATCAAGATAGGTTGTGATACTGAACATTTTGTTGTGATGCGGCATCAATATGGTTTTGTACTATGCTGCAAACCTGTAGCAAATGCATGATATTTTCGAGATTGGCTTATTCAAGCACACAATGCTGGGTCCCTATTGCCTACACATTCATTAAAAACAAATTACAAATGCTGCTGCAGGTAATTTTACTTTTAAATTCTTTGTGTACATAATATGCATGCAATAAAGAGAAAGCTTAATTTCTCTAGGACTAGGTAGATGTCTATCTAAATGTTTCTTTTTACTGCTATCTTGCATTTGTGAATTTGTAATTACAAATGACATGAATTATCCCCAACAACCTTGTATGTAAGCTATTAAGCAATTTGCAGCTACTACGAAGAAGCTGTGTTAAAATAAATATTATCATATGTCTATTTTCTTTGTCATACTAGATACTAGGGGTAATAATTTAAAATTCAATTTAGAGTATTTAACCGGGCTACCTGGCAGGTGTTTGGGCTGTGGGAGGAAACCGGAGTACCCAGAGAAAACCCATGCAAGCCTGCCTAGAACATGCAAACTCCACACAGATAGGAACCACCTGGCATCAAACCCTTGACCCCAGAACTGTGAGGTGGATGTGCTAACCACTCACTGTAATATCAAATTGAATTCGTCAAAGGCCCTTAAATCTAATGGAAAACTTTGTAATTTTGGCAAATATTGTTAAAAGAATCAATATCATCACATAATTGCAGATTTACACCTCAGTAAATACCAGTACAAATTCCAGGCAATTGCGAGAGGTAAGCACATCGGACTCACAGTTGAAGGTTTGATCCCAGGTGTGTCCCTACTGTGTTGGCATGTTCTCCCCAGGCTTGCATGTTTTTTCTTCAGTTACTCCTCCCACATCATAAAAAATGCATCGTCGGCTGGTTGAACACTCCTTATTGCCCCTTGGAGTTTGAGCGTGAGTGATTGAATGTCTCCTTGTACCCTGCAATTGGCTGGGTGTCCCCTGCCCTGTGTCCGTCGTTAGCTGAGATAGGCTCCAGCACCCTTGTGACCCTTGTAAGGATAAGTGGTTCGGAAAATGAATGAATGAATGACGCTAAATAATAAAATAATGACTGTTGGGAGTGTTTAATTTTTCAAATGTGGTCAAGAGCTTAAAGATATGCATCACAGTGTGCATGGATCTCCTTAGAATATAAAGTTTTGATGGTTGTTGAGAGAAAAATTGAAGAGCAAAAATTCATTCATTATTCTTCATTCCATCAAGAATGGAAGGAAGCTTCGTAATATTCCGACTCTAGTAACTGTACGAGTTAGAAGGCAGGCATCTCTCTGTGTGTACTAGCATCACCCCAGCACAAGCCCCTGAGGTATGTGACAAATGTTCCACAGTAACCCCAGTCATGCAGTAGACACGCAAACCCAGTGAAGTGGAGAAGGGTCTTTGTCCTTTTTAGACAGTGCCACCGGGGAATGGCTCAGTGAGCTGAAAGGAAATTAGTTTGCTAGGCCAGGTAATTACCTGGAAGTTTAGACATAGCTGCCATTTTGCAGGTCATGACTGTGCCGGAGGGAAACTGTCTGTCTATTCCAAAGCCGACCGGAAGAAACCATATTTGTGTATGTGCCACATGTAGTCGAGTTGAGTAGAAGTTAGTTGGCATCTTGAGATCTGTGAGGGTGGTGTTATCAGATGACCAGAAGACCGTGAGGAAAGGAGAAGTGTAATTGCAGAGTGGGGTTTGGTATTCCATGGACAGGACTTTCAGCAAGGATGACCTTTAGTGTTCATCATTTAGTATTTTTTGTTTTCTTGAATCTCGACTGAAACATATTTCATTCCATCTATAGGTCTTTATGAACATCATAGAGGTTAGCTTGAGCTGATTCATGTTAAACCTGGATGAGATTGAATTGAATTGAATTGAATGCTTTTATTGTCATTATACAAGTATAATGAGATTTAAAGCTTTCACCGCGTAGTGCGCAAATAACAACAAACAGAAAAATAAATAATCAATAAATAAGAAATAAATAAATAAGTAATCCAAAGGCATGCATGGTAGGCTGATTGGATACTCTAAATTGCCCCTAGGTATGAGTGTGAGCAAGAATGGTCATCTGGCTCCTCGTGCCCTGCGATTGGCTGGCCACCAATTCAGGCTGTCCCCCGCCTCGTGCCCGAAGTCAGCTGGGATAGGCTCCAGAACCCCCCGCGTCCCTTGTGAGGATAAAGCGGTCAGAAAATGACTAAATGAATTATTACATTGCATTTGTTCAGTTGAATTCAGTACTTGTCTGTAGCCAAGTTTATTTTTATCTCCCGTAAACACTATAACAATGCACGATTCCATACTCATCACCTTCCCCATGGCGTGCACTGTATCATGCTTTATTCATTAGTATCAAGTTAAGTCAGTTGCTCACATTAAAAATTGTAAAATAAGTTTATCTTGCAATGTTTGCTGAAATATTTACTCTGCCATTGTTACAACACTGATCTAGGTAGAGGTTGGTGGTTACATATATTTGCAAACGTTTTTAATTCTTCTCACACAAACTTGAAGAAATGATTCATAAATATTATTAACAGTATTAAATATATATACAAGTTTATACTGTATAAGTGGTATTAGTTGAAGAATATACATATAATAATTTTGTAAAATTATTGGAAAAAAATGTATTCACAAGAAATTATTGTATATCATTATGATATTTTGTGGAATATCAATATTACCAGGTAAGAAAGAGTTAATGATTTGTCTTTTGAATGTTTCCATAAAAATGTTAATGCAAAAGAACTGCACGCACAAAACACTGTTCTCAGGCTTGATCTGATAACCAGGCTCTAATTATCGAATTTACTTCTGTCAGATTTGTGTTCTCTTTATAGTCATTTTTTTTTTTTTTTTACAAATTGATACAAAGGAGAAAAGTAAACAAAATCATGATCAAGGTAGGGTTCTTTTCATTTATTGTAACTACTACACTTGCTATTTTTTTTATTTAGCATACGGTTTTACGTACATTTTACCTCTACATACTGACTACTGCATAAATGAAAATAACGGTCTTATTTAAATTTTGCTTCATGTTATACCATCACATAATTCACATCAACGCAATAGTTAGAGTTGTCTGATTGAGTATGATATATGAGCTGCGGTTTTCTGGAAATTATATATCACCCCTTATTATGGCTCTTAACATATCTAGTGCAATGTTGCAAAGACATGATGGTTATATATAGCAGAAATGTTTCTAAATACCTTATTAAACCATTTATTACACATGAAGGAAAATGTACTGCTATTCTATCGCAATAAGACATCGATTGCCACCTATTTTATGGAGTGACTTAACATCTAGAAATACCTTGCATGTTTCTCCCACATATGAGTAATGCCACCTTAAAAGTTTTCTGTGCACTCACGAAGCTGACTCAATGGTCACAGCCAATATTCCCTCTAAATTTTCACATCTGGGCATACAGACAACCTCCCTGAGCACACAGAGGACCAGTGTGAGCAAATAAATGCTCGCTAAGGGCACACACCAGTATCACACCTGCCATAAGCAGGTGCATGTCTACTACCCATAAATGATTTTGTCATAATAAAACGTAATGATTAATATCTATGAATAAAACATCTTAATAAACACTAGAATATGCACAAATCTGACTTATATTTTAGCTTAGTTTTCACGTCCATCCTTCTCACTTTTCATTCGCATTCTCATTCAAATGACTTTTCTACTGAATGTGTCACTTGAGATAGTGAACCTTCCATTTATATTCATCGTAAAACTTGCTTACAACTTTAGCTTTGCTGCATGTTTTGCAGAAGCTTCTTTTGATATTGATTTGATTTATTTGATAAGGGACAGCAGATATTAATGAAAATATTTATATTCATGCTGATTAACATATATGTAAATATGTAGGGCGGCCCGGCGGCGCGAATGGTTAGCACGTCGGCCTCACAGCTGGGTCGAAATCCAGGTCGGTCCACCTGTGTGCAGTTTGCATGTTCTCCCCGGGCCTATGAGGGTTTTCTCTGCGTACCTCAGTTTCCTCCCACATTCCAAAATCATGCATGGTAGGTTGATTTGACACTCTAAATTGGCCCTAGGTATGAGTGTGTGAGTGGTTGTCTGTCTCCTCGTGCCTTGCAATCGGCTGGCCACCGATTCAGGGTGTCCCCTGCCTCTGGCCCAAAGTCAGCTGGGATAGGCTCCAGCACCCCCCACGACCCTATTGAGGATAAAGCGGTTCAGAATATGAGATGAGATGAGCTTTTCTTGTGATTTGTCAGTGATAGGCTGCCACTCTCTGAGTTGCTTTGCAAAATGTCACAGAAAATTTGTAATGTGTTTATTTTTTTTACAATTCAGGTTGGATTCTATTTTGTGCGCTACGTATGTTTGCTGTGCGCAGAGAACATGAGAGTAATGCACAATTGCGCATGCGCGCAGCTCACAGGGAACATTGTAAAACATCTGCTCAGGGCAGTCCAGTTGATCTCACCAACACGGCAATCTGACTGACTGACTGACTGAATGGCTTCTCCTTTACAGAAGGTCACTGATCTCTCCTGCATCTCAATGGGCATTCATGTCAAGCCTGCCTGAATAATTTATGTGGCACATTTTCAGCGATCTGAGAAGAATGGTCATGTGAAATTACCTTGCATTGATCCCAAAAATTGAGAGAATAGCAGAGAAGACAGTTGATAGTTAAAAGAGGATTGAGAGATAAACGGCACTGAGGACACCTGTGTTTAGTGACTTGATGTAGACATCAATAACAAATTGATTACATAGTTTGACAAAGCATTTTCTTTGATCAGTCACCAGTCATTCATCACTCCTTAAGGAAAGTCATTATATTTATCTCATCTCATCTCATTTTCTGAACCGCTTTATCCTCATTAGGGTCACGGGGGGTGCTGGTGCCTATCCTAGCTGACTCCGGGCCAGAGGCGTGGGACACCCTGAATCGGTGGCCAGCCGATCGCAGGGCACGAGGAGACAGACAACCACTCACACACTCATACCTAGGGGCAATTTAGAGTGTCCAATCAGCCTGCCATGCATGGTTTTGGAATGTGGGAGGAAACCGGAGTACCCGAAGGAAACTCTACACAGATGGACATGACCTGGATTTGAACCCAGGACCCAGAGCTGTGAGGCCGACGTGCTAACCACTCGCCCCACCGGGCCGCCCACATTATATTAATTTTCATTTTAAATAAATGTGTGGATTATATCTTCTATATATTGTATATGCTGAATCATCCTTGACTACCGCTTCAGTCAGGAACCATGACCTTCTAAGATAATCCTATGTATCCTTTTTATGTGGAGAAATTTGAAGGGCTTTGCTGAGAGAGACCTTATTCCATTATTCTGGGGTAATCATGTTACCTTTACACATTGGCTCTGCCCGACACTGAAATCTTTTCAGTGATACATCTTTTACATCCCATTAAATATAATTTTATCTTGTCACCCACCTATACAAAATTCATGAACATTGTACAACTGTGTTTTTTCAAAGAACCAAACAAACATAAACAAAAACACATTGTTACTTGATATTGCCCCATAGACAGTACAGTTTCGGAGGGTGTCATTACCACCGCAAGTAGGTGAAACTTATGAATGGACCAGTTATGATGTCAGTTCCATTAGTCTGTCTGTTTTCTTCAAGTACGTGTGAAGAGATTATTATTATCAAAAGAATATGTTTGTACTAGGATACAGATGAGATTACATTTGGGGTTAATGAGGTTAAAGGTCATAGATCAGGAATATGGCAATTCTTTGAATTTGGCTTTTGAGGTGTAGGTCTGCTCTCTCTGGCTGCTCTTCGAGTTCGAAATTGAGTTTGACTAGTATTTCGGGCGGCCTGGTGGCTGGGTGGTTAATGTGTCGGCCTCAAAGTGGGGGACTTGAGTTCAATTCCAGGTCGGTCCCCCTGTGTGGCGTTAGCATGTTCTCCCCGGGCCTGCGTGGGTTTTCTCCTGATACTCCCCTTTCCTCCCACATTCCAAAGACATGCATGGTAGGCTGATTGGACACTCTAAATTGCCCCTAGGTATGAGTTTGAGCGTGATTGGTTGTTTGTCTCCTCGTGCCCTGTGATTGGCTGGCCAATTCTGGGTGTCCCCCGCCTCTGGCCCGAAGTCAGCTGGGATAGGCTCCAGCACCCCCCACGACCCAGTGAGGATAATGCGTTTCAGAAAATAAGACGAGATGCGATGAAAGGGTTTCTTGTGTATAGCTTGTCTGTATTCTGTCACAAGATTACCGAATGCAATCTTATGATATGGGTAACTGGTGACAGAAAACTTGATTTTATTCAGTATCTTGTCTTAATCTTGGCCACACGAACTAAGCATCAGATCCATGTAGACCAGAAGTGCTCATTACGCCGATTGTGATCGATCCGTATTGGTAGATCGCCTGAGAATAAGATTTGATCCAGTCTGTTAATTTCCTTTGGGCCTCAACAATGTTTTGTTTGTACAGCGATGTCGCAATGTGCCCACAGCAATACTTACACTTTTTTAAAACAAAGATACAGTAATCCCTCGAATACCGCGGTTAATGTAGACCATGTGTCCCAGCAACCTCAGTTCCTACAATCAGCCCTTAATTGGTTGTTTCTCTATATATACCCTGTTATTGGCTGTCAACCAGAGCACAGTTTCGCCACATTCAAATGACACACCCACTACGTTCCAGATAGAAAAGAAATTTTTAATGAGTTTCGAAGTCATATTTTTTTAATCATTCAAATTTGGCTGGGTTTTTCAGACGACTCTTCTGTGTGGTGAACCAAATCTTACATAATCTTACATACATAATTGGCTTCCACTTTACTGGGACTTTAGGTGCTTTTGGACGAGGAGACATATTGCCTACAAAAAATGTAGGGAAAGCAAGAGATTAATCCTGATTTAAGTACACCGTTTTGGTATGGTTAGAAACATAATCATACTTTTTTTTTCTATGGCTTAAATTAACTACATTCCCTCTAGGTACCTAACATTTGTCGCCCCATTAAAAACCTTGCTTTGGAAACAACCCCTCAGTCTCTACCAATATCTACGAAAGAATAAAGAATGCCCTAAAACCTAATTACATTTTGGGTGTCTGTTTGAAGGTCCAAATTGGACTAATTGTCCATTCTTCGACTTAAAAAATAGGTAAAAATGTTAACACGGCAGCCTATTTTTTGAGTACCTAATGTTTACTCATGTTGGTGTTTTTAACCTGTACTATGCAATGCAACCAGATATTAACAAAACAGTTTTTGCACACCACAAAAATTTAAAGCTGCCAAGGTGTATGGATGTGTGTCATTTATTTCCCAATGTACCATGTTCTGTGAGCAAAAAATATCTATCTTGAACACTACTCATCATTCATAGTTAGTGCATTGATGTCGTTCTTGAAATTGTGTAATTGATCAACCAGGTCATGTTCAGGCATCTTTCTACTCTGTACTTTCTGTCATACCAAGCGAACATACACATTTTATCTATAGTAGATTTTGTTTGCAATTGTGTGTGTGCTTGGTTGAAGCATGTGCATGTGTCCACAATCCTTTCCAACCAACTGTGTAAATTTAAATATCCATTTTCTTGTTATTACTACAGAACATACAAAAAAATGATGCTCATAATGAACTGCCCCTGTCTTGTTCACGAGTGAGGGAAGAATGGAATGGGAGATCGACAGGCAGATCGGTGTGGCGTCTGCAGTGATGCGGACTCTGCAGCGGTCTGTCGTGGTGAACAAGGAGCTGAGCCAAAAGGCGAGGCTCTCTATTTACCGGTCGATCTACGTTCCTACCCTAATCTGTGTTCATGAGCTGTGGGTCGTGACCGAAAGAACGAGATCCTGGATATAAGCAGCTGAAAAGAGTTTCCGCCGCAGGATGTCCGGACTCTCTCTTAGAGATAAGGTGAGAAGCTTGGTCATCCGGGAGGGGCTCGGAGTAGAGCCGCTGCTCCTCCGGATCGAGAGGAGCCAGATGAGTTGGCTCAGGCATCTGATCAGGATGCCCCCTGGACGCCTCCCTTGGGAGGTGTTCCGCGCACGTCCCACCGGGTGGAGGTCACAGGGATGACCTCGGACACGCTGGGGACACTATGTCTCCCGGCTGGCCCGGGAACGCCTTGGGATACTCCAGGAAGAGCTGGATGAAGTGGCTGGGGAGAGGGAAGTCTGGGTCTCCCTGCTGAAGCTGCTGCCCCTGCGACCCAACTTAAACAAAGCGGGAGAAGATGAGATGCGATGAGATAATAATGAACTGCAAGCCCCTGGCCCTTCAAAGGAGCTTTCATACTGTATATTTTGGTCCAATCAATTCCTTTTTCACTGCCTCTGGGATGATAAACAGAGAGGCAGAAAGGGGCAGGTGGCATATGGAAGGTGACTTGAGGAATCTTTAACAAACTATGCGGCCACAGGAGGACTATAAATCTTTAATGGGAGATTTTAGCGAGCCGAGAAGTGGAAGTGTGCTGAAAACAAGATTACATACACACGGTGAGGAAAATGTTGGAGATCAGAGATTCTTAATGGCCTACCAATGGCAAATACAGTAATCCCTCGAATCACGGAACATGTACACCACACATGACTCTGAGTGGCTCAAACTGTGTTGACATCCTCTCGTCATGCCAGCCAATGCTGGTTCATTTTTTATTCATAGTGGTTACCACTCGCTTGATGTCCTTGGAAAAGGATATTGTGGCCATCTTCCGAATGTTCGCTTCTTATTTCTTGGTAAAATGCACGGCAGATTCATTTATGCCTCAATGACGTGCTACGCCTTTAGCATAGCAACGTCACTTTTTCGGTTACTGTCACCATGTCTTGTTTTTTCCTAGGCTCAATGGGAGGCATTTTCAAGGACGATTCGAAATCCAACCAAAGTTGGAATAGGCTCAGCATAGTGTTTCTCCACAGGTAATATGCGCGATTCGAAATGTAATCCGGAAAAACAGGAAATGGCAAAATGTTATCCTTCTTGGGCTTTTATATTATTTGTGGCGTCATTCTTCAATGGTGAAATATGGCTTTTTATTTAGCGCTGAGTGCCACCCAATTCAGCGTAGAGGAAGAAGCGGGGCCCTGACTTCCGCCATTTTTATCCCGTCTTCCGCTCGCAAGTTTCTGCATGAATTTAGACATTTTTGTGAACTTTTTCATATTTAATATTTAAAATAAATGCGATGTACTGAAGCCGCAAAGTGGTGAAGGATCACAGTACACATGATTGATTTATTTAGACTCCTCATGTGCAACCCATGTTCAGCTCCATGCAGTAGTTATACGGTCATAACCATTGGATCGATATTTTAACAACATACTTTTATGTGCTAGTTGTGAACACTAATGCTGTACAACACAGGTACACTAATAAAATCTCAAATATATTATGTAAAACTGATCAAATGTGATTTACCCAGTGAGCGAAGATTCCGGGGTTAATGTGTTGACTTTTAAAAAATATATATTACAGTTCTTTTAGCACATTTCCTGCATTTACTTTAGTGCAGCCAAGTACATCCCAGACTTCCTGTTCTATATGGATACATTATTGCGAACAGGATATCTGATTGCTGCTTCAAGCTGAAAGGATATAGGTGTGCATTTGTGTAAGTGTGTGTATGGGCATGCTCATCGATTTTTGAAGATGCACTTCAATATTTTCTCCCTTCAATGGTAGTATGATTTAACTGGAGACCCCAAAATGCAGCCTTGTGGTGTAGAGGTTCACTCGCCTGACTTCGGTGTGGGCAGGCGCGGGCTCGATTTCCACTGCTGGTGGTATGATTAGGATTGTGGATGGTCATTTGTATCTCTGTGTGGTAGTCTGTCTTTTGCCAGAAGACAGCTGGGTTAGGCTCCAGCAACCCCTCCAACCAACCCAAACTGCAGTCTTTAGCTTTTTAACTGTCATTTTTGCATTTCAGTCTTAGCACAAATAAATATCTGATGTGATGATAGATGGAATAACTTGCTTTGAATTAAATGAATTATGTCAGAGCTTGTTTGATGTGATGCTTAGACATGAAAGACATCATCGCTTCTTTTGAAACATGAAGAGAGGTATATACCACAAAAATGCACCACCAGTTGATTCAATCAGGTTGTAATTTTTTTTGTCGTACTATAACAAGTACGTCAAAAGTATATTATAAAGCGAGCAGTTAAACTTTTCCTCTAATGAATAGTGGTGGAATGACATCCCTATTTTATTTAAGATGTATTTAATCCAGGTCGGTCCACCTGTGTGGAGTTTGCATGTTCTCCTTGGGCCTGCGTGGGTTTTCTCTGGGTACTCCGTTTTCCTCCCACATTCCAAAGACATGCATCGTATGCTGATTGGACACTATAAATTGCCCCTAGGTATGAGTGTGAGCGTGAATAGTTGTTTGTCTTCTTGTGACCTGCGATTGGCTGCCCGCTAATTCAGTGTGTCCCCCGCCTCTGAAACAAAGTCATCTGGGATAGGCTCCATCACCTCCCACGACCCTAGTGAGGATGAAGCGTTTCAGAAAATGAGATGAGAGATGTATCTAGCTTTTTATAGGACTCAAAGCACATATCATATCTAAATCATTAGATTAATGAGGTGTTTCTTTAAAGTCAAACAATACTCTAAACACATTTTTCACTTTCTCTTTTATGACTTCCCCTCTCTTATTCCCTTTACTGTCATCTTTCCCCTTTCTTTTCTCTTAGCTTTGATATCAGCTGGCTGCTGCACCAACAACTGCAGAAATGTCAAGCTATGGGACAGGTAAGAATTTTCCACTTAGTTTCAGTTCTTTATGATGCCGTTTGCATTCATCAGAGAAAAACATGAATGCCAAATGAAGGTCACTGCATGTTCTTTTCCACCAGGCTCAATAATCCTGTAATTATATGCTATCATGCAGTCCTCCTTTGCCTGCTTCTCTTCAAAACTATTTAGTCTGAAATTCTAGGCCTGACCGGACATTTATCTCAACTATGAGAATACTCATCTTAATTTCACAAAATGTTTTCTAATTGTTTAGGGGCTGATCGCGGATAATATTTCTACTAGTGTGGTTAAGTTGATCTAGTTTAGCGACTCTAACATTGATTTATTCGGGTATCAACCCAGTAAGTGGACAGTTTGAGGTGACCCTGTCCCTGGCTGTATTACTCTACATTTTCAATCAGAACCTATAGTGGCAGGGTGAAATGGCTGAGTTAATATTTAATGACTGCAAGACAATATGGCATACCCCCCCTCTAAATCTTAAAGGCCCCTCTGGCGTCTCCTATCACAGGAAAGCACCTACGCATGACCATGTATAGAGTAATTACAGTCATGTTTTCACAAATTTCTTGTTCTCTGAAATCATATCATGGATTTGGCAAAGCACTTGGCTCTGTTTCATATACATCTGGCATTCAGGTGCAGAAAAGAAACTTCACTTTAAGAGGATGATTTTTTAACTCACAAAATCAACAAAACTGAACTTAGCTGAGATTCGTCCGTTCGTTCTCTTGTGCAGGGTGAATGCAGGAAGGACCAGGTGGATCAGTCAGTGATTCCCCCCCCCCCCACCCCACACCCCAAAAAAAAACACTCCACTCCATTCAAAATCAAGTTATTTACAACATCTCCTTTGTTTATCTTGACACCTGCTTTTAATTATTTTTCAAAACCTATCACTTATCCACTCATGACATGTTTCAAATTGATGCCTTAAATATGATCTTATTTTCGTCTTCAATCTTCAAGAATATTTTCAATCTCTTTGTGTGTATGAGCTAAATAAGAACGTATTTCGAATGGTGTACAAATTCATCCAGGAATCTTTTGGCGTTGTTGCTTTTGTCTCTGACTCTGGTGTATCCTGGGTTCAAATCCAGGTCACGCCCATCTGAGTGGAGTTTGCATGTTCTCCCCGGGCCTGCGCGGGTTTCCTCCGGGTACTCCGGTTTCCTCCCACGTTCCAAAACCAGAAAAACTGGAAAAAAAATGTCTACCAATTTTTAGACATAAAATTATGGGTGCGCGTTATACACTGGAATGCTCTATACTCGAATAAATACGGTAATTGTTTTGCCTCTCAGTTTTACATTGCAGATTGTGAAACAAATTATGCTAATTCAATGTAAAATATGCTTTTACTTATGAAAAATCCAAATGAAGGTCACTGCGATTTACGAAACAACTTCTGAAACCAATTAATTTAACTGTATGTAATCTGCGAAGGAATACTTGGTTGGTTTTTCTTTTTAAATGTGCATCAGTATGTAATTGCTGTAAAAAAAACATTCCTGTCAATATGGGTCATATAAAATATCATTTTATTATTACTTTCGATTTATTTTCCAGTTTTGATGCCTCCTCTTGATCCCACTGCCATCATTTCTCAGAGGAATATGGATTACAGAGGTGGAGCCTTCTGCATCCATGGTCTCAATAGCTGCAAAGATTCTGTAACAACATGGAGCAAGGCACCAGACGGTCTGCTCTCCATCCATGACATCATTCAAGTCTACAGAGCCAGAAAACAACCTGCCTTCTTGTTCTCATTTCTACCACTCAGTAGTGTGCTTTGGGGAGTTGATTAATTCTGTTGATAAGAGTAAAACTATGCTAAAATTATGGTCAATTTATTATAATGAACTTTTCTTCCTGCCAATTGTGATATAGCTATCTCACGCAGAGAATTCTGAGATATTGATGCATGTTGGAAAACTTAAAACTATTGAGAATTCAGAGAGAAATTGTACAAAATGGTAAGCTCTAGATGTTCGTTCAAACTGGACTATATTTCCTGAAACGTGAACATCGCTGTGCCTGCTTAACCTCTACATGGTTGGGTAAACACCCGTAATGAGACATTGAGAAGCTAAATAAAAAAGCTAGCCTTTATGTAATGCGCTGATTACCTGTTTTCATAGAATTGCTTTATTTTGCCAGAATTTTGAATTAGATCGAATGATTCAAAAGCTATGCTAAGGTTTTAGGTTTTATTCGTATGAAACATTAACAAGTTATTACAAGTTTTCATCAAAATATGCCAGCTCTAATATTGATTAATATCATTAAACAACATAACTTTATGTGCAAAATCACACAAAATTCTCACAAGAACAGACTTGTATGCTTGCTGCCTTCCTTCTGTTTACAAATTTAGCTTGTTGGTGGAGAAGCACATACTAATTCATTTTCCCACATTTTTAATTTTTCCTATTTTAAGTTTTGAAGGCTACACTACTTCTTCCACTTTCACATTTATTTCACTACCTTATAAAAGAGTGAAAAATATAGAGTATATATATATATATATAATATATACTATATATATTTATATATATACTATATATATATATATATATATATATATATATATATATATATATATACATACATACATACATATTTTTCCGTGTCTTAAGACAAGAGTACCATTATAGCTGCTGAAAGATATTTGCAGTTCTATAAAATGCAATGTCCAGAAATGATTTCATTTTGTATTAACATCTCTGATAAAGCGCCTAGATTGAAGGGATGGATTTTTTAAACAAGAAAACAAAGTCCAAGTAAATGTAAATAATTGGATTAGTTTTCTATATATACATATGAATATAATCAACAAACAGTATATCACTATATTATGATCATTATTTTTGATTTCCAGATATTAGAGCTATATATCAAGATGTATAGAATATATATCAAATATTAAACAGAGTTCTTTACGTAAAAGTGTGCACCATTTTTTTCAGTCATGCGGAATATGTGTGCCTGATATGAAGACATTTTATTTTCATCCAGAGGCTTATGTCATATCAAATCTAACGGAAAAACCATAAAAGCAGCAAAGTAACAAAAGTCTGTCTAGCAATGAATACCTAAAGTATGATATGTTATTCAATATTTTTCATGTAACGACAAATGACTGAATATGTTTTAAAGGTGAGGTAATGTTATCTCATCCTCTGTGGCATTTTCTTTGCTTACCACATTGGATGGAAACATAACATGAAACTGGGCAGGATTTCCTGTTAAATAATGGAACTAGAAGTGTTAGCTCCCCTTCCTGTGCAGCGATCACCTTCCAGTACATCCTGTCCAAACAATCAGGGTTTAACATCTGTGTTCTGCGATAGGAAATGTGATGTACTCATGACCAGTGTATTGGGAACACAGAAACAATGTAAAACCATACACAATGAAAAAAGTGATGCAATTACATTTTTGCCTTCAAGTGTAATTATTGTAAGCACGAAAAATCAATTCAACACATTTTTTCAGAGTGAAGTTGTGGTGAGGCAATTCTTTGAAGTAAGAAGTCTATTTGAGTGAAAAGAAGGGCAGTTTGTGTTTATCAGGAAAACAAACAGGATTTATCAAAGGAAACATACTGTAGATGTTCTGAGTATTAAGTAATGCAGGGATTTATGTTGTAATGCCACGTATATCAATGAGGTAAAAAAATATAATGTAGATAGGTTCAATAATGGCGGCACTGTGAGCACAGTGGTTCACCTCCCATTTCTGAGATTGAGGGTTCAATTCCTGGTGGGTTCTGACCTTCTTTTATGGAATTAGTATGTTCTCCTTGTGCCTGCGTGGGTTTTCTCCGGCTTCTGCAGTTTCGTCCCACATCCCAAATACATGCACGGTAGGCTGGTTGAGCACTCAAAATTGTTTTCAGTATGAGTGTGACCACGAATGGTTGTTATTTCATTGTGTCCTGCGATTGGCTGGCAACCGATTCCGGGTGTCCCTAGCCTACTGCCTAAAGTTCGCTGAGGTGGGCTCCACCCTTATGAGAAAAAGCGGACCAGAAAAGGAATGAATTAACCTCCCATGATCTGGCGTCCACACATGTGGACACACATTTTTGGTTGTCAAAGACTACAATGTTAAATTTTGGACTACAAGGGCCTGGTGTCCACTTATGATGTGGACATCATTTTTCTCAGAAACTACAGCATGTAAAAGATAATTCTTTGACGTATGACGTCCCAATTAGCCTAAATATCAAAGAGAAAATACAAATCCATGCCTTGCAAGAGTTTTGGTCTTGGGAGGTTAAGGTTCAACAATGTTTACCACTGTTACCTAACCAGTACCAAATTCCAAAGACATGCACGATAGGCTGAATGGACACTTTAAATTGCCTCTTGGTATGAGTGTGAGCGTGAATGGTTGTTTGTCTTGCGCGTCTGGACCAGCTTGATTTTCGATACGTGGAAGATAGGATGGAGGTGGAGGGCTGCTGAAAGCTTGAAGTGCACGCCGTTTGAGCTTATAGGGACCTATGGAGCAAGGGTTAGCTTCTTGGATTCGGTCCTAAGGAGGAGATCTCGGGAGGACAACCAGACCGTCTGGCTGACGACATAGGCCTGTGCAGGGAAGTGGCGGTGATTGGCCTGTCTCTGGGTGTGCATGGAGAAGTGTTGTAGCGCTGTATATACATCGGCGGCCCGTTGGAGCGAGTGGTTAGCGCGTCGGCCTCGCAGCTCTGGGGTCCTGGGTTCAAATCCAGGTCATGTCCATTTATGTGGAGTTTGCATGTTCTCCCTTGGCCTGTGTGGTTTCCTCTGGGTACACTGGTTTCTTCCCACATTCCAAAAACATGCATGGTAGGCTGATTGGACACTCTAATTTGCCCCTAGGTATGGGTGTGAGTGTGCATGGTTGTCCGTCTCCTTGTGCCCTGCGATCGGCTGGCCACCGATTCAGGGAGTCCCCTGCCCTCTGGCCAGGAGTCAGCTGGGATTGGCTCCAGTACCCCCTGCGACCCTAATGAGGATAAAGCAGTTTAAATAATGAGATGATATACATATATATATATATATATATATATATATATATATATATATATATATATTTATGTATGATCCATATATATATATATATATATGAGATGATATATACATATATATATATATATTTATGTATGATCCATATATATATATATATATATATATATATATATATATATATATATATATATTTCAAGTTTCATTTCAAAAGTACTATCTGAACCCAAAGCTGTCATCAACATTACCTTGAAACAAGCATATTTGATGTAACAAAGTCACTGAAATTGTTTTTGTAAATCAAGTCAAAAGCCGGCCTTTCCAATTGTGGAGTGCTGACATCAGTAACACAACCATAATCACAATCATAACTTCCCCAACCAACCAAAACTTTACGGTCATGTTCACAGAAATTATCACTGAAGATATTGTGGGGTTCATTTGTGTAATCCTTTGGTGATTAATGCTGTGGTACAAAATAAACAAATCCAATTTGCAGGTTGTTCATTGGCTTCTAGCTGCAGTCATTTCTGTGAAAGCAATCTAGAGCTTAAAGGTTTTGATCCCCTTGCTCAGTGTGATTAAAGAGTCACACTTGTTTTGTTTAGAATGTCTCTTCTTTGTGCTTAATTGCTTTTTAATCATATAGTTTGTCACAGTGCTGTGTGGTTGGGATGGCAATTGGGTTGATTTTGCTGGCTGATGAGATTGAGTGACGGATGCCCCAGTAGATCATTAACCCATCCATTGTCTGGACAACTTATTCTCACTTTGTTTGTGTTGGTCCATCCCTTCTGACGATCGGTAATACCCGGTCTCTGGTTGATTGGAGGTAACATATAGACAGTTTTGCACTTGCATTTAGTTTTTAGACAATTTGGAGTCTTCAATCAATCTACTCTGTTAAAGACGAGTTTATATGGTTGCACTAATTCTCATGTATTATCTATTCAACAAGCAACAATATTCCTCCCGTGTTCCCAGTGCATAGCTATATCAATTTTATTTTATTTTTTGTTAGTGAGCAGCAGACAGTGTACTTTTTAGGGGGGTTGTATTCATGCAACAGCACTGATCCGCTTTGGTGCATTGCAGCACATTTTGCATCACGAGGTCGCCATAGTCGCCGAGCAGGGCACTCCTCCAAGGTCACAGCAGGTCAATCCTCACCATCTGCATACCCAGCCATCGGGAGGTTAATTCCTTAACGCCAACCCAAATCTGTCAGCTGCAATGGCAACAGGACATCACTGAGACACAAAGCAAAACAAAATTATATTGTTGTCCACAATGATTTTTTTTTTTTAATTGTTTCGCAAGATTAATCATTTCAAGTTGGATAAATACCACAAATGTATTTCATTAATACTACTACTTTCCAAGACTTTTGAGACGGCTGGAAGGATGCTTATAAGTTTGTAGTCGTTGGTTATTGCGGGGTTCCCTGATTTGAGGAACGATGTGATAACTGAGCACTTCCAGGGTTCAGGGAAGAAACTCTTGTTTATGGATTTGTTTACAATAGTGCTGAATGGAGCTATGAGAGATACCTGTAAAATCAATCGCTGTAATGCTTTGTGGATGTAGATCAATGCATTTTATTACATCACTCTTGGCAAGAATTCAGTTCAATTTACCTACAGTTAAAATTTAGTCTTTTTTTGGACAGCTGATTGCATCTTATGACTAAAGACTTTGATGAACACTTGCTTGTATCAATGAAATGAAATGAAAAATGTAAAATTGAATGATTTTTTTTAGCATATCAAACTTTTGGAAATGTGAAAACCTGTCATTTTGGAGGTGCGAAGACCAGCCATTGAGTGTTCCAGGCATTTAAAGGGACATGGTTATATTTTAGAAAAATACGAGTTTTTTTTAATTAAGTAAATAGTTCCATACAGGTAAATAGTTCCAGAGTCCTTTGAGTTCATCTTGTTGCCTTTCTTCTTCAGAGTTCTGCTGTATTTTTTCCATCAGCATTACATGAGCAATTGTTAAAATTCCCTAATTGAATGATTGATGCTCATCTTCATTGCAAAACATTTAGAAATTATTTTTTTCACCCACAAACTATTCTTGTATAAACAATGATGTCCAAAGGGTATTACAGTGAGAGAATGTGAAGTATGCATGAACAACCAGCGTAATATAAGCAATACACCTATTACATAAGATCTCTCGCTCTGTCTCTGGATAGCTTTTGTTATGCTACACTGACTTCAATAAATTCTTTTGGGTGTAGGATTTGCGCAAGATTTTATTGTTTTCTATATCTGTGACTCCTAAAAGGAGAGTTGACTCAGTAAAAACCTTTCTCTGATGTGAACAATTCATTATTGGGTTGCCTCATGTGCACAAATACTGTATAAACACAAAAAGTTCAGATATACAGTATCTTCTTCACGTGACATCGACAAACAAGTTTAAATCCGCATTCTAAGTAGGTCAGAGTCACAAGAAAATCACATCAATGCGACATGCTTCTCATTTACTGAACAAGAGTTAATTACATTGGCTAATGACTTCACACACTAAGGCTAATGGCCACCAGAGATAAAAATAAAAAAAATCTCTCATTACCGTTCTTCACATATCTCAATTTATTGAAATAACTATTCCCACATAATTGAAGAATGAGTAGACACACTCAAAAGCTTCCCACAATATGAGAAAATTAGGAAAAAAGTTTCTTTGGTAATCTTACCAACACAGTTACAAATAATTTGTTCAATGGAGACGATCAGGAAGGAAAGTTGAGCACGTGGCAAGCATATCTGCTTTACAATCACAAGAATTTTAATTGAGACTTTTGTTTAAGGAGGCTATTTGACCTCTGTTTGAATGGGTTTAAACCCCACAGTGAAATGTGATGCTTTTCAGCCTAAAAGTACTCTTTAAATGCGAGATGACCATAGAGCTCATGGTCTTCCCCACCTTCTACCCATAGTCAGATGGGATTCAATACTCCTGCAGCCATGAACATGAGGAGTAGTAGTGAATGGATTTATTGATGTGGTCAGCATGGTCACAGCATGAATATATAATTTAGGAATACATATTAAACTGTAATACAAATATTGGTTTTCAGCTTCATTGTTCTATTTTATTCTACACCCTAAAATGTATATACGCCTACAATTAAAATCAACATTTCAATTGCAGGAAAATCGATGAATTCTGTATTTATATGCATTTGAGTTTGAGTTCAATTTATTTAATAAAGGGCAGCACATATTAATGAACATATCTATATTCATGTTAATGAACATATATATGTCAATATGTAAGATTGTAGCCAAGGGCTAATTTCCATTTTTAGTCCCTTGTGTAGGTTGAAGAAAAACAATGACACATACTAGACACACATACACACATGTAGCACAGTTTTAGCCAGCCTTGTGATCGCAATTTTACTCGTCTAATAGCCAGGCATTAAGATGATTGGCGAAGAGGTTCAGAGACATGAGTTCACGTATGTTAATTGGTATTGAGTTGCAGGTATGTGCGGCACGGACAGAGAAGGTGCTATGGCTGAAAGCACTCTTTTTGAAGGGAACTACACCGTTACCTCCAGAGCCAGCCCTTGTTGATGTGTTGGATTTTTTTTGTACAAAATCTTGCAGCGGAGGGTGGCGTGGTGGTAGAGTGGTTAGCGTGTCGGCCTCACAGTGGGCGTGACCGGATGTTTGGTCGCCGGACGTTTGGTCGCCGGACGTTTGGTCGCCAGATGTTTGGTCGCCGGGCGCTTGGTCACCGGACGTTTGGTCAACGGACGTTTGGGTGAATATAATTTTGAGAGCTGGTTTCAACAGTAGATATTTAGATATTATACTCTCTCATGAACATAATTTTGAGAGCTGGTTTCAACAGTAAACTCTGTCATGTTGTCAAACGTCCGGCGACCAAACGTCCGGCGACCAAACATCCGGGCGACCAAATGTCCGGGCGACCAAATGTCCGGGCGACCAAACAACCGGCGACCAAACGTCCGAGTACCCACAGTAGGAGTTCAAATCCAGGTCGGTCCACCCGTGTGCAGTTTGCATGTTCTCCCTGGGACTTAATGTCTCACCAAACTTCACACACACAACATGTTGGTATTTTAACTATGCCACTATTTTACACTCACCTGACTTCGGTGAGGGCAAGTGTGGGATCGATTCCCGCTCGGTGGTGGTATGTTTTTTTTCCCCTTTGCATACATGATTACGTATGACCTTGGGCTAGGACTATTGGGGAGGCACTCTGAGATGTACAAAAAATAAACCATTACTTTAAAAAGACAGTATGCGCAATATATATTCATTCATCTTTCATAAGCCCCATCCTCGTAAGGGTGTCAGGGACTCCTGGAGGCCCTCCCAGCTGACTTTGGCTGAAAGGCAGACTACACCCGAGACTAGTCGCCAGTCAGCTATAGGGCACACAGAAAGAAAGAGGACCATTAGTACTCAAAATCAGAACACCACAAACAGGAATCGAGCCCGCTCCTGGCCGCACCGAACTCAGACGAGTCCACCACTACACCATCAAGTGGCTTGCAGTATATGTAAGTATGTATATTTTTAAATTTGGGCCCATTTTTAAACATTTATAATTTATTAGTTCTCAATGATTTCATTTTCTTTATTTCTATTTTGACATATATGAAGAGGTTTGGGCATTATTAAGGATAGTCAACCTTTAAGCAATCTTTATAACATACTCAACATTGCATTTTACCACCTTATGCAAACTCTTTAAATGTCAGGAAACAAAGAGAGGCAAAAGAAATAACTGAACGTGTCGTCGTTTTGAAAGACATCTCGTCGTCTGGGCTGTCTCTTCTTATTAGTCGTGCCTCTGAGGTCAGTTCCGACCGAACCTCTTCCAACATCTACTGCTGCCACCACATATAAGCTTTAACCATAACATTCCTGGAATATTTCACATGCGATTGAGGTACTAAAATTCCAATATACTTGTATGCTCAAGGCAAGGTTAAATAAGCAGGCATGAAAGTTTGTTGAGGTTCTACATTCCTTATCAAATCTCAGGTATCAATGCCATTAGGGGCACTACCCCCTACATGGGCATAAACACACTGAATGTAGGGCTCCATGTGGTTTAAGGAGAACTACAAGCTGTTAATCATGCATTGTTTTACTTTTATATGCTTAATATCAACCAGTCGGCAAATAACAATCAGAGGGAGAGAGCAACAGACAGAGGCAAAGTAAAGTGAAAAAAAGCTAAGAATGATGACTCGCCTGGTGAAAACTCAAAATTTTAATTACAGTTAATGTCCCAGCTAGGTCTTAAGATGGTGATCAGGAGACCAAAGAAAACAAACAGTTTATTCCAGCGGACTCCGAATAGCGCTCAGTAGAGTCCATGGCTTGTTGGACAGAAAACACTGAATCAGGAGACAGTTAAAAAATACATTGTTTTTACAAATAGCAGAATTTTTGACAGAGAATTGATTCAAATCTATAATACACAGGCTAAAATGTCATTAACTAACACAGAATTCCAGTAGTAGGCCTCTTTAACGTCATTATGTTTAAAAGAAAACCAGTATGAGCACAAGTGCAAAATCGCTGCCAGGCCCACACTGTAGGGTAAGCAGTCTGATAGTTTCACAGCTATCAACGAGGTGTGAAAAAAATAAGATCATTGTAGGGGAATCTAGGACCTAGATTCTAGGTCTTGTCACTCATCACAACACATTTGAAGTATTCTTATGCATTGATACTTGAACCACATTTTAAAAAATGTTTTTGTATCAGGCCTGCTTAATTAAATGCAGAATTATACTTACCTGTAGATTAGGATTTGAGATGTTCAAGGCATGCAGACTTTTCATCACAGCCTTCAGTCTTTGTTTTATAAAGTAGCTCACAGAGCAAAAATTAGTAAGTCCACAAGTGACATAGACAATGTAGATTACCTATTTGTGATGAAAAAAGAGGGAATAAAGTATTTTTTATTAAATTTTTAATTTCCTGCCTATAGTCCAGGGAGCAAGACAAAACACATCTTAAAGGTGAACTTTTAATTCCCTTACCCTTATGACTTTCTATCCATCTCTGTCAAAAATATGATTAATTTGAGAATGCCTGGACCAGAGACACATGCACACAGACCCATACACATGCACACGGACACTGGGGTGAAAAGCACACTCATTTTCAGCTAAAATTGCAGGACGCAGGGGCATCACTGAGTTTTTCTGGACACTGGGTCCTAAGCCTCCAAAAATGGGAGAGCTATGTGAGCCAATGTTCCCCCTAATTTTTTGTTTGTCTGGGCAGAAAGACAACCTCCCTGAGCACACTGAGTACTGGTGTGAGCAACATCATCATTGCTCGCTATGGGCACACACCAGTATCACACGCAGGTGCATGTCTACTACACATAAATGATTTAGTAATAATAAAATGTAATGATTACTATCTATGAATGGGCGGCCCAGCGGATGAGTGGTTCGCGCGGCGGCCTCAGGGATTTTATTTTGTGTGCTCCATTTGATTTGGTGTGCGCAGAGAAGACGAGAGTAGTGCGCAATTGCGCATGCACGCAGCTTAGAGGGAACATTGATGTGAGCATTCAATTTAAATACCGCTTATCCTCACTAGGGTCCTGGACAGGTGCTTGAGCCTATCCCAGCCAACTATGTGCAACAGGCAGGGGAACCCCTGACTTGGTCGCCAGCCAATGTGCAGTTTGCATGTTCTCCGTGAGCTTGTGTGGATTTTCTTCGGGTACTCCACATCCCAAGAACATGCAAGGTAGGCTGGTTGAATACTCTAAATTGCCCCCTTGGTATGAGTGTGAGCGTGAATGTCTGTCTCCTTGTGGCCCACGATTGGCTGGCCACCAATTCAGGGTGTCCCCCGCCTGGTGCCCTGGTGCCCGAAGTCAGCTGGGATAGGCTCCAGCACCCCCCTGCAACCCTTGTTAGGATAAGCGGTTAGGAAAATGTATGAATGAATGCTGACATTCCACACCCAAGTTTCTTTTTTAAATATTACATTGAAACTAGCCTGTGTGACAAAAGATGTTAACTATATTTGCAACACAATAAAATGATTCAAAACTCTTGCATTTTACAAACAGTATAGAAGACATAATATAGAAATTGTGTAGAAATTCTTTTAAAAATTATGTATTTTCAAAGGATTGCTCTAAAATGTGACAATGAAGAACTTTTCTAAATTCCTCTTTCTTAATGGATGAGTAGTTTAGAAAGCTGTGTTTCACATATCTCAAAATGTTCTTTTTTTTGCTCCTGTGACACTTTTTGTTGGTGGTTGAATCAAATTCTTTTTTTCCCCTTTAATTAAAATAAATAGGTTTAAACTGGTTCGGCCCGGTAGACGAGTGGTTAGCACGTCAACCTCACCTTTCTCGAGTCAACGGTTCAAACCCAGATGAGTTCTCAATGTATGGAGTTTACATGTTCCACCCAGGCTTGCATGGCTTTTCTCTGTGTACTACACTTTCCTCCCACATCCCAAAAACATGCAGAGTAGGCTGGTTGATTGGCTTAATTGCCTTTAGGTATGAGTGTGAGCATGAATGGTTGTTCATCTCTTTGTGCCCAGGCTGTCCCCTGCCAACTGTCGAATATTTAGCTGGGATTGGCTCCGGCACCCCTACGGCTTTTGTGAGGATAAGCGGTACAGAAAATGGATTTAAAAAAGTTTTAAATGACTGGCAAAATACACTATTGCATCAACAGTTAGAGTTATCAGCAGTGCTGTCCATTCTATCTTTAAAATTGTCCGAACAGAGGTCTGCTTTTATAGCACAGGCGACAAATTTATAAAATGTGTCTCTCAGCCAAGTACGCATCGTACAATCAAATTTGCCTTGAAATCAACAGTCTGCATCACAGTGTGGTACACTGGAAGCACGGCGGCAAACAAAAAGGCCATGCAGAAAGTGATTAACACTGCCCAGAGGATTGTCGGCTGCTCTCTGCCCTCACTGGAAGACATTGCCAGCCCTCGTTACCTCAGCAGAGCCAGGAACATCACAGGGGACCCTTACCACCCTGGTCACAATCTGTTCCAGCTGCTGCCCTCTGGCAGATGCTATAGGTCCCACAAAGCACGGACAAATAGGCTTAAGGACAGTTTTTTCCCCACATCCATCAGAACTCTAAATTTGCGGTAACATAACACACATTCCCTTCTGAGGTAATCTGAAAAGATGTTTGGGTGGTGATCTGCCTCCTACTAGCTGACTGAAGGTAAGTGAAAGATAATGAGAGGTAAGCGACCTGTATCCATAACAGCAGAATGCCAAATGACAAGTCCGTAACTATCACTTATTTAGGTCTTTTGCCGAGTAAACGCAGCTTATGGAGAAGCACCACCAATTTCGTCACACGCAGTTTCTGGGTGTGATGACAAGTAGGCTTTTTTGTTGTTGATAATGACGACAGGGCCTATGTCTGATTATTATTATTATTCCACTCTTACTGTTATCTGCACTTAGGTCGATCCGGGGGTTATTCGGTCAAAGATGCCGCCAATAATAATATTGGCTAACAGCACAGCTGGAAGTCTTAACGGTGACTCTATTTAATGTTTTTGGTTCATTTGTATTAGAATTCAATGAACAACAATGGCAAAATCTTTTGAAGCATAAGAAGCAAAATGAAAAACGAGAAGAAGCAGCAAGCTGTTATCAAAGTGTTTACGAGTCTTGCTATCGCCAAGCTTACCAAAGACAATGGGAGTTGGATCGATATTTTAAGAAATGTCACATACTTTTATGTTGTTGTGTAAAAACGTGCGTATGTTTACTCAGCTTCCAAATGTGTGCATCCTCCTCCTCCCTCAACTACGCATCTGCGTATTGGAGATCAAAACCACTTCAGGAAGACATACACACTGGTGAGTGCAAAACAGTCAGGATGCTGTGAGCAAAAAATGATGCTTGAGAAGCTTTGAGACAACACATATTAAAACAAGTGCAATGTTGTCCAGCTGGCCTCAGCTTCATTAGAATTGGAAGTGGGGTGACGTGTGGACAGTATGTGTATGTGCGCGTGTTTGCTGGAACCAGATAAAGCCCAGTGGGCAGAAGCAGATGCTTCCTTCTTTTTAACTCTATAATTCCCTAGAATGTGTTTTCTGCATTTATAAGGAGTTTTTTTCAACTGTTTCAGCTTAAAACACCTATATTTATATTCTCTTCAATGTCCTTTAACACTTCCTCAGGAATGCTACGCAGTCTAAAAGACACATGTACTCAATCAAAAGTTTAGCCTTTTCAAAGACACAAGACCATGTAATGTATCAAAATTACAGTACAGTATCGAAACAAAACAAATCACAACATTAGAGATGAATAATAGGTTGGTTCATGTAGATATGTATATGTAGATATACTGTGGAAAGTGATACCTTGACCTACGAGTGCCCCAACATACAAGGAATTTGATATACGCGTACAATTCTGAGCAAAGATTTGCCTAGAGGCGGCCCGGTAGTACAGTGGTTAGCGCATCGGTGTCACAGCTCTGGGGTCCTGGGCTCAAATCCAGGGTCGGTACCTGTGTGGTGTTTACATATTCTCCGGGCCTGCGTCATTTTCAAAGGGGAGTTGGAGATTGGAGAGCGGAAACAGTCGAAGATTGACCAGAGTCTTACACAGAGTAACTTTCTGTCTGTTTTCTTTCCGTGCTCCCCTTCTGCAGAAGCGTCAGAATCTCACTCATCTGTCTTGGCGTGCTTACTTGTGTTCGACCTTGTTGAATGTTCATCGTGGACCGGACAATTTAAGTTAAATTTAAAGTTTATGTTATGTTACGAGCGCATCCGTCAAGTCTCTCTCTTACTCTCTCTTTTTTTCCATCCACGAACTAAGCATTGCACTGAATAATATCTCATTTTTGTATTAAACATTATAACCACTAGTTATTTGTTACTCTGTTAGTAGATGGTGAATTACAATCAATAAAAATATGTTTTTCCATTGTAATATCCAGTTTTTTTATTTCAGAGGGTGGGAATGAATTAATTTGTATTTAGTTCGTTTCTATGGGAAACATGTATTTGAGATACGTGTAAATCGACATACGAGCTCGGTCTCGGAACGCATTCTCAAAGTATGACTGTATCAAGAAAGATTGGTGTCTGCCAAAACTGGGGTTTGTTTCTTTTCTCCCCTACATAGGTATTTAAGTTTAGGTTTTGCATATATCTAGTGAGTTTTATTTTATTCTAAAAATTGTTATTCCTAAAAAAAACAGACCATACAATCCTCTATGCTGCAAGATTGCATGGCATGACAATTCCATTATTGTTTCTGTTTGGCATAAAATGCCACGCTTCTCTAAGTTCCATCTGCATTTCCTATGCATGCTCAGAGCAAAGGCTCGTTCACTGACCCTTGATAACATCGTTGACGAGCCCAGCTCTCATATGCTCATTATTTTCAAAAGCATTATTCACTCATTGAGTTGCACTCACTCTCTCTGGCATAGTTCTTTTAATTTTATTATGAGTCATTTTTTTCTTTTCTTTTTTTGGCATCTCACTCTAAAACTGAAAAAAGTAAACAGAAATAAATATAGCAACAATTCTGGGGTCACTCTACAAGAGAAATATTCAGTAATATTTGCGAACCATATGTGATGAAAAATGTTTGCTAATTGAATAAAGAAAAACAATCAATGTAACTACTATAAATGTGTCTGTGTTAAGACGGGACCGGTAATTTTTGTGGGCTAGTGCAGGAAGATCATCCAGTTAGGACATAATCACAACATTTGAAAGCTTGTTTTTTTTGTAATTATTTAATACTGTGGAAAGATTTTAGCCCAAGACATCGCCAGCTGAAGGGTTACAAAATGGGCTAAGCTACTCTTAAAGTGGACTCACAGTGGGCAAGTTTCATCATGCCACCCGCAGACCTTTAATAGCACATATTTTGTTCCGGCTCCCTCATACATAAACACTTGACTTATTAGAGAAGCATAACATTTATTATGGGACGGCCCGGTGACTGAGTGGTTAGTGCACAGTGGGGGAGCTGGGTTCCAATCCAGGGCGGTCCACCTGTGTGGAGTTTGGATGTTCTCCCCGGCCTGCGTGGGTATCCTTTGGGTACTCTGGTTTCCTCCCACATTCCAAAGATATGGATGGTAGGCTGATTGGACACTCTAAATTGTCCCTAGGTATGAGTGTGAGCGTGAACGGTTGTGTTTCTCCTTGTGCCCTGCGATTGGCTGGCCACCAATTCAGGGTGTCGCCCGCCTCTGGCCGTAAGTCAGCTGGGAAAGGCTCCAGCACCCCCCGCGACCCTAGGGAGGATAAAGTGGTTCCGAAAATGAGATGAGAGCATTTATTATGGTTATATCAATCCATACTTATTAACTAGGAAATCAATAAAGTCAAAGATTGCTCTCTTAGAAAGAAATAATTGTCATAGTTGAACAAAATTACAGAGAAAACATACATTTTCAATCAGTATTAAATCATGTATTCTCTTTTGACAATTGTAATGCTCATCTACGTGAACAGTCAAATAATATATTAATCTTAACTTACTAATAAATAACAAACTCTATAGCAGGGGTAGGGAACCTATGGCTCGGGAGCCATATGTGGCTCTTCTGATTGGTGCATGTGGCTCTTCGCTAACCTGTGAGGTAAACTATGTATTTAAACTGCTGGTGACAGAGCCGAGTCCTGAATGCACCAATAGGAGCGTCACATCGGCACTATGGCGCTCACACTTCCTCTAACATCAATCATCTTTTTTTTCATTAGACTTTTCTGCATGCATATTTTCATTGGTTAGCAACTGGGTAACAGTGTTGTCTAAATAATTCATTTATAGTACTTTAAAAGTGGTAAAATTACCCCCAAAAATCACATCTCATTTTCACATTTTTACTCTTAAATTTTGAGCATGGCTCTCAAGGAATAAAATTTGAAAATAGGAATTGTTTATGGTTCTCTGTGTCAAAAAGGTTCCCGACCCCTGCTCTATAGTATCCAAATGCTAAAATCTTTCTTTTTAGCACATCCAAATTACCAAAGAAAGTTTGTGTGTTTCAGTTAAATGCCATGTGAAATAGGTAGGAGTCCTCATTCATTCATTTTCTGTATCGCGCATCCTCGTAAGGGTCGTGGGGGTTACCGCAGCTTAACCAAGCCAACTTCAGGCGAAAGGCAGAGTCCAGCCTTTGATTGGTTACCAGTCAGTCATAGAGCACATAGAGAGACAAATGACCATCCACACTCACAATCATACCACCACCAGTGGGAATCGAGCTCGGGCTTGCCCTCACCGAAGTCAGGCGAGTGAACCTTTTCACCACAAGGCGGAATAGGTAGGATTGAGTACGCTCAAGTACACTGTTGGGCAGATATCTTTAGTGTTATCCCAAAAAAAGCAACAAAAAAAAAAAAAAATGCAGAAATAAGAGGGGTGTACTCACTTTTGTGAGATACTGTACATTTTTAATGAATGTTTTTGTCAAACATGTATAATGTAATTCAGTTATTATAATTCCTCAAATGAAGTTACTTTTTAACACCGCTATATAATTTGTAATCATTGTACAAGGGTTCAATCCCTGGTTCCAGACTTCGTGTGTGGAGTTTGCTTTTTCTTCCTGTGCCTGTTTTTCTTCCATGTCCCAAAAACATGCCTGGTAGGCTGATGGATTGATTTTTTTTGCCGTTTTCCCCAACAATGTTACAGTTTTAAAAATATGTCAAAGAAACAGCACCAGTTTTTCAGTATATCTTTCACCTTTCATAGTAAAGTCAACAAGGGCTTGTTCTTCATGAATACAAAACATAAAATAAAATCAGTCTGACATGATATAAAACCCTCTGTCTGTTCGTATTTGTCCAAATTTCCTTTTCAGTTCTTGGACCCAAAAGGGTGACGTTTAGGCAAATGAAGCCGAAGCTACAATGTTTTGTTGTCTTATTCAACAAAGTGTCAGGCTTTGTTTGTCTCACAAGGTATCCTCAAGGAGTCTTATTGTAGCTTCAAAATGTACTGTAATGTGTGACTCCAGCCAGCAGAGATTGCAATGTTCTACTTGTATTGATTTATTCATTCATTTTCTTCATCGCGCATCCACACAAGGGTCGCGGGGGCTCCTGGACCCTATCCGATCCAACTATACCTGAAATGTGTGTTCAACTAGCAGAAAAAAAATGGTAGCCATTCAATCACAGGGCATCCGGAGACGGACAACCAATCACGCTCAAACATATGGCTGGTTTAGAGTGTCCATCGAGCCTACTATGCATATTTTTGGGATGCGGAAGGAAACTGGTGAAAACCCATGCAAGCCTGGGGAGAGCATACAAACTCCACACAGGTACCCTCGATCTCAGAAGTGTCAGGGCGAAGCGCTAACCCCTCATCCAAAGAGCCGCCTGTGTTGCTTTAGATTAATATTTTTATGTTGCACCAAAAAAAATCGACCATGAGATTGCATTAACAGTAATAATGCTTCTCCCTACAAATACCCAGGGTTTCTCTTTTTTTTGGGTAGGATAAACACGTTGAGTCTGTGTTTTTGCAATTGTGTCAAGACATACTTTCATGCTTGCCCCATACATATCAGTGAATCATGAGTGGAATGGACCACTTACAAATGGATACATGAATTGCCGACACCATTCCAAAGGGCTCCCTGCTTCCCCCTTAAAACTGTCACAGCAGAGTTAAGTATACTGTAAATTATAGTACCATATAATAATTCTCTCTGAAAATAAAGCCTTAATGTAATTGATCTATCAATATCAAACCTCACAGCTGCTATTTTGCATTTGAATAAGATGGGAATTAAACATTTGAGTACAATAAAATAAAAAAATCTTAAAATTAGAGTACCACAGAGTTCAGTCTGGCTAGAAAGTGAAGGAGTTGTGAAATTGAGAGTGATTTTGAATTGTAGGCATTTTCTTCTAATGACGAAGCACTTTCCCCTTTAGTAGTAAAAGGGCACTTGCCAAATGTGAAGGGAACAACAGCAGCAGAAGCAAGTAAACTGTGGCTAGAATCCCTAATGAGGTGTCTAGAGAGATAATTGATGCTACTCCGAAATGTGCTTACCACGGACCTGGGACACTTATGTTTAATGAGGATTAAAGATTCAAAAGAAATACATTTTATATTACAAAAACACAAGGGGCAAGTGCATCACAAGAAGAAACAGGAAAACAGACTTGTTTTTTTTCAGAATAAGATGAAATTAATCTGTCATCATAAAACAAACAGACATTAATCAGTTAGTGTAATAAGTAAACACATCCAGTTTTCCCCATCATAACATGATGTGTCATTTACAGTTTGACTTCATCGTTCTGTATTTTATCACTCTAAAGCACGTGTCAAAGTGGCGGCCCGGGGGCCAAATCTGGCCCGCCGCATCATTTTGTGTGGCCCGGGAAAGTAAATCATGAGTGCCGACTTTCTGTTTTAGGATCAAATTAAAATGAAGAGTATAGATGTATATTAAATTTCCTGATTTTCCCCCTTTTAAATCAATAATTGTAATTTTCTAATCAATTTTTGTGTGTTTTTAGTTCAAAAATCATTTTGTAAAATCTAAAAATATATAAAAAAAGCTAAAATAGACATTGTTTTAGATCTATAAAAAACTGAATATTCAGGGCTTTTAATCAATTTCTTTTAATCCATTTATTAAAAAAAATCTAAATATTATATCTAAAATGGTCCGGGCCACGTGAAATCAAGTTGACGTTAAAGCGGCCCGTGAACCAACCCGAGTCTGACACTCTTGCTCTAAAGTAATCAGATGTGACTAACTGATGACCACAATAGGCAAGCCTGCAAATGTACACATGCAATGCTAATGTAGAAAAAGGTATATACACAACTTGACTTAAAATAGACTGGGAGATTTTTTCAGGAGAGGGTCAGACATTTAATCAGGCCACCCTTACATTTCCCCACGGTGGTCTTCTGTCATATTTTGCTAAGCATCAGGAATGGTCACTTTGGGGTTGTCCCCACACGTGATTTCATCATTTGTATCACGCCCATAATTATTCTCTCCCTTTGTCAAGAAGCTTTCAAACATCAGTGACTGGAGCACTCAACGCCATATATGTTGTAAGGTGCAATGGGATGATCAAAATGTGTTCCTGCCGAAAAGTAACCAGTGAAAACGCATCCAAACTAGCTGTGATTAATGTCACGGAGGTATTGAGGTGAATATTATCTATTAATGCATGGAGTACTGGGAGCACTTTTACAGATGAACCATAAAAAAACATGGATCTTCATAAACAGAAGCAAGATTTATTCCCTTAGTAATGAAACTGTGAGTATATGGTCACAACTATAATTAATGCAAATATAGGAAAAAATTGACCAAGTAGCAAAAATTGGCAGACGCGTCTATCAGGGAAAGCTTTGGGAGCAAAATCTGATAAGGGAGAAAATCTGACAGAACAGAGTATGTTCCTGTCTAATTGAATTTAAATTTGCATTCCAATATACAAACATAATAGTCACTGCAAAACTCAGCCTAAAGCAGTGCAAAAAGTAGGGCGGGACCCCTGGGGAGGTGCAAAGCGATTTTGCCTTATAAGAAGAAGAAGTCAGCGACACCGACTGACTAACTTTCGGCTTTTCCTCTCAGTGGTTACCACAGCAAAACACAAAAAAATATTTGACAGGAATGATAAGAGAGGTATAGAGCAAAACAGATAGTGACTGAGTCAAACATAAAAAGTCAGCTGAAAGCCAAGAGGAGGAAATATGAGAAAACATATTTATTTTTCTTTATTGTCATTTCGATGAGATATGAGGAAACAGAAAATAATTGAAAAGCACTGCCCTAAAGTCGCGGCCCAGCGACTGAGTGGTTAGCGCGTCGGCCTCACAGCCCTGGGATCCTAGGTTCGAATCTAGGGTAGTCCAACTGTATGGAGTTTGCATGTTCGCCCCGAGCCTGCATGGGTTTCCTCCGGGTACTCCGGTTTCCTCCCACATTCCAAAAAGGTGCATGGTAGGCTGATTGGACACTCTAAATTGCCCCTAGGTAGGAGTGAGTGTGCATGGTAGTACGTTTTCTTGTGCCCTGCGATCGGCTGGATTCAGGGTGTCTCACGCATCTGGCCCAGAGTGAGCTGGGATAGGCTCCAGCACCCCCTGGAAACCTAATGAGGATAAAGCAGTTCAGAAAATGAATGAATGAATACATGCCCTAAAGTCAAGTGGACATTTTCAGACCAGCAGTCAGTTGTAGAGGTGGTGAGCCACTAAATATTCATTCATTTATCTTCCATATCACGCATCCTTGTAAGGGTTGTGGGGGTTGCCGCAGCCTATCACAGGGTGAAAGGGAGTATACCATAAACTGGTCGCCAGTCAGTCGTTGGGAACACAGAGAGACAAATGACCATTCACACTCCCAACCATAATGCCACCAGCGGGAATCGAGCCCGTGCCTGCCCGTAATGAAGTCAGGCGAGTGAACCTCTACATCAGGGGTGCCCATTACTTAGATCGTGATCTAGCGTTAGATCGCCAAGGAACAATTGGTAGATCGCCATGGTACTATTGGCAGATCACACAACAATAACATTTCGATCCTTCCTTTATCAGGTGTGGGTGTGGCCTGTTAAATTGAACTCAGCTTACCTACAATTGTGTTTAGTCACAGTTATTTTGTGATTTAACAAAGGGGGGCAATTACTTTTTCACAGTGGGCCAGACAAGTTTGCAATTTTTTTCTGCCCTCGTGAATAAAATCATTTAGAAACTGCATTTTCTATTTCCTTGGGTTGCCTCTGTGTCATGCTGAAATATGTTTGATGATCTGTCACCTTTGTGTGTGATAAATATGCAAAAAACACAAAAATCAGGAAGGGGGAAAATACATTTTCACGGTCCTGTACAGGTCAATTGATTAACTATGTCTTTACTCTTTTTACTCTACTTTATGCTCTTTGCACAAGCGACACTGGCAACACGACACACAAATAGTTTCCTCCACTAAACGCTGTTTGAATTGCTGATATGGACTGTTATGGATATGGACCTGAATTAAAACAATATTTCCAGTATATTCCCATCAAAGTCCATATTAAGTTGGAGGCCATTCTAGCTTTGAGCAAGTGGCCAATAAGTTGCCAACCAACTGCAGGCGACATATTCAAGAATACATTTATATATTTTATTAGTGTGGGCAGAAACTTTCACATTTACATTTAATTATGGGTCATCAAATTACGTGAGAAACATTTTGAAATGTGGGAGAACACCTCATGTCTCACACAAGAATGGGGAGAACAGGTAAACTCTATTCATGTAGGCTGATTCCCGATTTTAAACCTACCACTTCAGAACTCTGTAGCAAATGATTTACCACACAAAGTTAAGCAGAATGCCACTCACAATTCAAGACTGTTTGTGTGAGAGGCGGAGGAGAATAAAGTAGAGTATGTCACACTGGGAAAAGAGATGCAGTTGGAAGTGTGAGGAAAGATGTCACACCAATCAACACCCTGCAGACTGATGCATGTTTTTCCTTAAACTGAGTGGAACTTGTGATGAACTAATAAAAGGTAGGAACAGCCTTTCTATTGGTGGGTTGAACTCTTTATTGGACTGGCACTATTCACAAATTGACAAACAGTATACTTGCGACATTTTGAAGATATTGTTGTTTAAAGTGTTGTAGTTGAGGACAAATTTTTAATCTCTCTCTGTCACAGAGGAACACACAATGCCATTGAGGATGAAATGTAACACTCTATCATGACTTTTATTGGAATTATTTAAATCATAAAAAACATGCATGATATCCAGCAGTTATGTATCACATCTCACTGGTGAAGATTAAACATCTCTAAAATAGATTTTTATGGTATTGGTCTTGTTTCGGTCTCAGCTTGTCTTAGTAAGAGTTTGATATTGGTGTCAACTCCCAAAGGTCTTGGTCCCGGCTTCTTCTGCCATCTGGGTAATCTTGGATTGTGTGGTCTTGATCATCCACTATCTGCAACCATGAAAACAATTTCCAATCATATATTCAAACTAAATGAGCCGGAATACCCTTGTGGGCTGTCTGAGCCCACTCTGGATAGATGTTATGTAATAGTCTTACTGTGATTAATAGAATATATGTATATATCAGTGGTGTGCCGTCAGGGCCTTCTACTTATTAAATAATTCCAAATTGTCTGTCAGCTTCCTTTCATTGCTTTCCCCCATGGTTGCACTGCTTCCAGATGTGTGTTTTCATATTGAAGCATTTAACCAATCACATTTCAGCCATTATCTGTTTCCAGGATCAGAAATCTGCCTCAAGGCCTTCACAATCAGTTCTGCAGGGTCTGCTGCATTAAACAAGTGTCGATAACACTGTTGCTTCAATCAATCAGAATTCGTTTTGGTGACACCAAGGCCTTCTCGCAGGCGTAGGGATACGCCATTTCCTTCTCGCCGGCGTAGGGATACGTCATCGCTTTCACCAACTATGATTAGCTAGTGATAGAGTGGACTAGCCAGAGCTACCAAACTGTATCTGGAGCGAGCTGCACAAGCAAATATATTGTTGTGTTGATTTAAAAGCAGTTTTGTCAACCCGCAATGGCTGAAGGAGAAGAAATGGATTTGTTTGCAGATTTACTGTCAAAGCCATTTTCAAGATGGACTTTTCAATCTATTAATAAAGTTTGGCTGACCTGTCTGACTGTTTTGTTGACATTCCCTTTAGCACAGCACCATCTAGTGGATGCATAATGTAACCCCAGCCTCTACTGTAGACCCGTATAATGCAGTGCGGTAGACCAGTGTAATGCAGAGCGGTTCGCCTTTAAATGCGGTGCGTCTTGTGTGTGTGTCAAATACAGAAATAGCACTCGTTACTGACACTGCGCCTTTAAATGCAGTGCGCCATATAGTCATGAAAATATGGTATATATATATATATATATATACATACCTACAGTGGTACCTCTATTTACATAATTAAGATGTTCCAGATTTGGTTTTGTTACTTGAATTTTTCATAAGTAGGGACATTTTACATTGAATTAGTATAATTTGCTCAACAATCATTAATACTACCCACAAACCATTTAATAATCATAAAATTATTCCATTTTTTAATGAAATATGTATGCAATTATATGTATTCAAAACTGATTTGAAACGTATATAATACCATTAGAATGAATAAGAAATGCACATGGCCCTCGAGGAACGCTTTGCCCACCCGTGATCTAGCCAATTGAAGGCCAGCAAGTTGTTGTGAGATAGCCAATGGAAAGCAACTCTACCAAGACAATTAAACAAAAAAAGGACAGAGGAAGTGCATTTATGTTTCGGGGATGTTTGTTTTTGTCTGACAATCTGTGACATTTTCTTTTGTATCTTCAACAAATGATTTCCATCAAGGCTTTTCGTAACCTGAATATTTTGTATGTAGAAGCATTCGTAAGTAGAGGTACATCTGTTTGCATATTATTTCATTTGCACAGTTCACAGATAGTGTCACAATATGAAAACTGAAGTATAACACTGGCTGAGTGAGGAAATGACAAGTGACTTAAGAAGCTGCAGAAGCTCCGATCACTATGACTCATCTCTAACTGCCCCTAAGGATCTCAGGACTGTCACTCAAAGTTGTTTTCAATCAATGCAACTTCTGTCAAGAGTTGGTTATTGCACTAATGAGAGAGCTCTGATTGATTTCAATTTGTTTATCATAGGCCTGGGGGCCACAGGGAGATGGTTTAATTTCCTTGGTATGCATTTACCCCTAAAGCTTGGTCATAACCTGTCACTTATTGGCAAATCGTATTAAGAATTGATACAATGGTCTGTCATGGCCTCTGGTAATACTGTTGCTGAGAAATCTGTAACATGACTGTCATTCCATTGAGCATTAGAAATCACATTTTAAAATCTATGCTAGACATAAGTCACTTTAACAATAAATCAGCCTTTGAGGTAACTCCTTTGGACTTAGATATACCAATTAGTAAAATGCAACTTCTGGAGAAATTACGGGATAACGCATTTCTTCCCAAGAGCCGTCACCATACTCAACTCTAGTTCTGCATCTAGGAGGAGCTAATCTAGACTAATTTCTTATTTTGTACTTGCACAAAAAATTCAAAAGATGCTAACCACTTTACTCATTTTTTTGTACCTGACTATCCTTATTTATGTGACCATTTATTCAAGTTGAATACTTAACTATGTTGACTACTTATTTATGTTAACTACTACTTGTATTGTCGACTACTTCTTTATTTATTACTTATTTATTTAATATTTATTTATAGTGAAGCTCTCATTATGCTTGTATAATGACAATAAAGGCATTCAACCAATTAATCAATGATGGCGGTTGATAAACTCATGGAATTACAGTCCTGATGTTACTGTCACTCTGAGGCATGACTTTCTTTTTGAGTTTTTTGGCAGAAACCGTGCACTTTTGTGCTATTACCTCTAACGGAATGACCCACACTTGTGTGTCACAAGTCCGGAAAATCCCCCAAAATTGTGACTTACATTTTTTTTACCAACCATTTCGAAAAAGTACCTAATTAACCACTCCTCTGCCAGACTGTCCATGTTCAAAATTAACTTCAAAATCAGATTTTGAAATAAAAACCCACCATATTCAGTTATGTAAATAAACCGCAAATTGGGATTTCATTCTACTTTAGTCCCTATTTGGTTTTGGTTTCTTTAGTGAATCATTTTGAAAATGTATAAGAATGACCCAAATGCAAGTTCTCAAGTGTTTTTCTGCTTTCAGGTACTTCTTTCGTACACATTTTTTTTGCTTAAAAATTTGCTTTGCAAAAAGGCTGTGGTGTTGGAGACAGTTCTCCGATGCCTGACACACAGAGGAGGACAATCCCATTTGGAACTGTCATGCGCCCAGTCTTAGCCAATCAGAGATTAGGTTGTGCTGAGAACTGCTTCCTGATTGTGTGTCCACTGCAATCAAGGTGCTGACACTTGCACTCAACCAACCTTGGCCATACCTATGCTTCTGCACCTGCTTAAACCAGTCTGATGCTGATGGTGCTTTTGAAGCCTGCCTAAGGACGTCTAGAGGGAATGATCGATGACAGGCGGAGTCGTAAGACGTCAACAACACAAGGAACAAAAATTCTAGATGTTATGAAAAGGAACAAAGTAAAAGCCAAATGGCTAACACAAACGGATCTTGACAAAATAAAAACCTTTGTCAGCTCACTCAGAAATATAAATGCTGTTTATAATAGGGTAAGAATAAGGAGGCATGAACGTACGCCCAAGAGTACTTTGCGTGTCAAGGACGTTCTGGAGGCTGACAAGAAGGACTGACAAAAGAGCCTCATTATGGTTAAACAAAACAAACAAATGGTTACTGTGGATTCCAACATGTGAGAATACCTGCCTGACAATCAATTAAATAACTCGTAGTTCGTCAACTTCCATTCAAACCGGTTTCATCTACGTCATGTCCAGGATGAAAAATGCGCAGCAGTTAATGGTATGCAAAGAATCCTGTTCCTTGGTGCTAAAGGAGACTGTTTTGATGTCAATTCTGCCATGCATTGTCTTTACTTTACAAGACCTGCATGCCTCTTAGCTTGTTGCAGCCACAATTTTTGAACACTGAGTCAAAATGTTTTTGCTTTTTTTAGATTAGATTAAATTTAATCTAAATCCATAAAATTAAACCTTTGTACCAATTTTGACAGTAAAAATATTTTATATCTTTCTACCACTCGTTGTTTAAACAGCAAATTTCAACCAATGCCACACTGTGTTGATGTTATTTATTTATTTTTGTCAGGCAGGGCAACATTCACCCTTACAGAATGAATGTTCAACAACACAATGTGTGGTCTCAGAGGAAAACTGGGTGATTGCTCTGTGAAAGAACGTCTCGTTCAATTTCAAAGCAATTCACAACATTACGAAAATGTTGTGCTTCTAAAATGTAATACAAACAGAAAAAGGCTGAGGTGGAAGATTTTTGTTGTGCTGAAAAAGTAGTTGTAATAAATATGACTGTCTTCTCAATTTCGCACCCAGACAACAGAGTATTACTTCAGAGAGATAAATATAATCATATAGTTTAACAATTTGCTGACTCTACATGGATGAATCGGCAATGCTATGGCCATGGTAGTGCAAGTTATTCATCTAATCCATTGGTTTGCCAACAATGTAATACATGGACGCCTCATGGTGTAGAGCAGGGGTGTCCAAACTATTCCACAAAGGGCCGCAGTGGGTGCGGGTTTTCATTCCAACCCATCAAGATGACACCTTTACACCAATCGGGTGTCCTACAAGTGCAATCAGTGGATTGCAGTCAGGTGCTTCTTGTTTTCTTCAGAAATCTCATTGGTCAAAATGTCTGTCCTGGATCGGTTGGAACAAAAACCTGCACCCACAGCGGCCCTCGAGGACCGGTTTGGCCACCCCTGGTGTAGAGGTTCACTCGCCTGACTTTGGTGTGGGCAGGCACGGGCTCGATTCCCCCTGGTGGTGTGATTGGTAATGCAGATGGTCGTTTGTCTCTATGTGTGCCCTACGAATGACTGGCGACCAGTCTGGGGTGTAGTCTGCCTTTTACCCGAAGACAGCTGTTGGACACTGAATTGGTGGTCAGCTAATCGCAGGGCACAAAAAGATGGGGGTTTCCTCCGCGTACGCCAGTTTCCTCCGACATTCCAAAAAACATGCATGGTAGGCTGATTGGACACTCTAAATTGCCCCTAGGTTTGGGTGTGAGTGTGCATGGTTGTCCATCTCTTTGTGCCCTGCGATCGGCTGGCCAGCGATTCGGGGTATCCCCCGCCTCTGGCCCTGAGTCAGCTGGGATTGGCTCCAGCACCCCACGCGACCCTAATGGAGATAAAGCGGTTCAGAGAATGAGATGACTTGAGCCTAAACCGAGCCGCCTTGTGGTGTAGAGGTTCACTCGCCTGATTGCAGTGCGGGCAGGCGTCGGCTCAATTCCCACTGGTGACAGCATGATTTGGGAGTCCGGATGGTCGTTTGTCTCTCTGTGTGCCCAGCGACTGACTGGCGACCAGTCTAGGCTGCCTTTTGCCCGAATACAGCTGGGTTAGGCTCAAGCAACCCCCACAACCCTTTCAAGGATGGGCGGTATGGAAGATGAATGAATGAAAATATATACCAATATATACAGAGAATCAAAACCTGCTATGGGCAAGTTAAAGGGCTTAAAGATATATATATATATATATATATATATATATATATATATATATATATATATATATATATATATATATATATATATATATATATATATATATATATATATATATATATATATATATATATATAATATAAAATAAAGTAACTAAGACAGAAGGTAAACAGGGACATAATATGCAAACAGACAGACATGACAATGTGAAAACCCTTGACATGACACGAGTGACAGAGCAAAGCTGATTGGTTGACACAAGGGAAGGTTGACAAGGATAGGTGGAAATAAAACTCAAATTAGACAAGACAGGAACAAAACACAGGGAACCAAGACACATCAAGGCAAGACCTAAAAATACATAATCACAAAACAGATAGTGACACAGGCCAAGGCTTTATTTTCCTGGAATATGCAGAGGTGTTCCTAAAAAAGACATCAATTAGATGGCATCAAATGTTTCTCCAAACCTCCTGTATATGCATGGGCCTTCTCACACCTATTCCATAAATCACCTGTTTGCTTTTGAACTTTGACCATCTTTACTAGTAGTGCTTTCTGGGCTTCTTATAGCTCGTGATTTCCCTGTTTGCCTGAGTTGAAATGTGTGCTTTCAATGTAATCATTAAATCTCTTAATTAACAATACATTTCTTGAATAGGTTCCTGAGACCCATGTTTCGATATCCTTTACATTATAAAGTTCATGTAAAGTTTTGTGTCACCTGAGCAATAGAGAGACATGAGCATTCTGTATTGGTTTTTTGGACTTTAAATCTAAATAATCAAAATCCCTCTATTTTATGTGCCTTTGTATGTATTTTCATTGTCCCTCAGGCTGTAACTTGCAATGTCTGCAATGTTCACTGGAACTAACCACAAGGATTTGCCAACAACAATTACCAGATTTTCAGATCCCAGTCTTTCACCAAGCGGACATTGCCTTAGAGGACAAATGAAACTGACATTTGAATTTGCATCTTTGCTGGGTTACTGGCTTGTAGAGTGGTAAGTAGAGATAGCTACTCCTCTCCACTGCCTTGGTTATGCCGTGTCTTTGTGTGTGTCAACATCAATTGCTGTGTTCCAGATCCAAAGGATGCACGCTGCTTCCTCCATTCAAGTGTTGGGTTCAGATGAGAGAAGGAGGTGGAGACACTAAGAGGGATGAGTTTTAAAAATAAAAAAGTATCGCAAATGTTTGAACTCCTTATAAATAATGATTCCTATAAAGAGTACAAATCTACTCTTTGCATATTTCTAAGGGAAGATCCCTGGTATTGTTTTTTTGTAATTGTGCTCATATATTTTTGCATACATTTGATATTTTTCTACATGGGTTCATTTCCAAAATAATTTCACCATACCCATTTTTGTGAGGGAATATTAACCTATTCTCATATCTAATGCAATATGTATTATCCACATTGTGGCATCTCTAAGTGAGTCTGAAAGCATTTTACAGCATTGTTTAGTTTATCTATATTTCTTTCTTTATGTTTTGCTTTACCATATCCATTTTTTTGCTATTTAAGAATGCCCACCGTACTGCTGCCATGGATATATAATTACAGATATTGTTGTAGAAAACACACTTTCAGAGGATAAACTTGATCACATGACTGAGTTACTATATTTAAGAGAACTTTTCCAAAATGTGTCAACAAAACATTCATTCAATCATTCATCTTCCATACCGCACATCCTCGAAGGGTTGCAGGGGTTGCTGGAGCCTAACCCAGCTGACTTTGGGCGAAAGTCAGACTACACCCTAGACTGGTCGCCAGTCAGCCGTAGGGTACAAACCTCCATACGTACTCACAATCATACTACCACCAGCGGGAATTGAGTCCCCGCCTGCCCGCACTGAAGTCAGGCGAGTAAACCTCTACACCACGAAGCGGCTTATCAACAAAACAACAAAACAACAACAACAACAACAACAAAAAACTTGACATGGCATTACAATGTGTTCAGCTAGAGTAGCTGCCATATACTACATTTTATGATTGAAGCCTGCATTTTTGCTTTGATCAGACAGCATTTGAACAGCATTGTAAACAAGTCTATACGGTCGCTGGTTAAAAAAAGGGCACAATGAAGTGACATTTTGGAAAAATAACTGAAATAGTTGGTGGGATAAACAATAATGTGATTACTACAAGAAGGACACAAATTTGGTAAAAGATGATTAATAATACCTTCAAGATAAAAAGCCCAAATATGGTGAGGTTGTGCAAAATGTGAATAAAAATGGAATACCTTTATTTGCAAATGCACTACAAATACAATAAAATAAATGTTTAGAGCTAGGAAACGAGGAACAGAAGACTGGGAATGTTGAGCATTGGTAAAAAGCAATCTTTTTGAAATATTTCAAATATTCATTCGTTAATTTTCAAACCTGCTAATCCTGGTCCGGATTGAGGGGTGCTGGAGCCTAGCCCAGCTGGCTTTAGGGAAAAAGACGGACTACACCCTAGAGTGGTCGCCAATCAATCAATCAAAAAGACAGACAAATATTCGCACTCACTGCCACCAGGTCGGAATCGATCCCACGCTTGCCGAAACACTGAAGTCAGATGAATGAACCACCACACCATCAGGAGGCGTTATATCCAAATATGAACAATTTAACTGGAAATGGGTAAGCAACAATAAAAAAGAGAATCAATGAAAGGGTACAGGAGGTTGTTTAAGGTTTAGGGCGTAGTATTAATAATAATAATAATCGGACATAGACCCTGTCGTCATTATCAACAACAAAAAAGCCTACTTGTCATCACACCCAGAAACTGCGTATGACGAAATTGGTGAGATCGTAGAACACAATATGCTAATTCAATGTGAAATACGCCTCTTCGTACGTAAAATCCAAGTTACAAAACCACTTCTGGAACCAATTAATTTCATCAGTAGAGTTTCCAATGTATGTACCAATTACATTATTTTTTTCAAATTTATCATGTTATTTTTTTAGTATGGAAAATCTCATTGACCACTTTTATAGAATAAGAATAATTGCATTACCTCAAAGTTCGAACCGATGGGTTCCTCACAGTTATAAGTTTTTTCAATTATTAGCGCATTATGATAATTCAACCAGATTTTATTTACATATGCCTCACAAAGTACCAATTATTTCTCCAACACTAATTCATACGTAGGCAACAAAACATAAGTGTGTGTGAGACTTGTATTTTCGTATAGGCGTGAGAACATATAGTATGGTATTTAATAATAATAGAGGTGATCCTACTTCGCGGTTTTTCAATTATTGCGGCCATGCCTGGACTACATTATCCACCAAAAACGAGGGATCAGTGTACTTTTAAATTCATGAAATAAGTCCATGCCCTCTACTGTTCAAAACAATCATGTTTGATTCCATCACACACAACAGCACTCAAGAAATTAATTGGGCCCTATGTCTGGTGCCAATTCTCAAAAATGTCAGTTTTATAAAAATAAATAAATGATTGAATCATGATTATATTCTTCATAATGCTCAAACCAAGGCCGTAGAGCCTTAGCATACTCCACTCACATTATTCAGAAATGGTGAAAAACAACATTTTTGAGCAGCTGTGCAATTGCATGCTTCAGATAATCCCATCTCATTTTCTGAACTGCTTTATCCTCATTAGGGTTGCGGAGGGTGCTGGAGCCTATCCGAGCTGGCTCCGGGCCAGAGGCGGGGGACACCCTGATTCGGTGGCCAACCGATAGCAGGGCATAAGGAGACGGACAACTCACACCCATACATGTTTTTTGAATGTGGGAGGAAACTGGAGTACCCGGAGGAAACCCACGCAGGCCCAGGGAATACATGCAAACTCCACACAGGTGGACCGACCTGGATTTGAGCCTAGTACCCCAGAGCTGCGCGGCCAACGCGCTAACCACTCGCTTCACCGGGCCGCCTTGCTTCATATCATTTGCATCAATATTAGAGATAGCAAAAAACACAATTTAAAAAATAAATTAAGAATCATGGGCTATAAAACAACTGAAAATTTTATTTTATCCTCCACCTGACTGAGCTGTAGATTTAGCTATATGCATCTATTTAGAATGGATAAGATTCTTTGTAGTGCATGCTTGTGACCAGAAGCACTTAACTGGAAACAGAAACCCTAATGCAGACACAATAGTGGAGCAGGTGCACCCAGATGGCCAATCATGAAACAAAGACAATGAAAAACAGAAACACACAAAGAGCAAAGACAAATGGACCGCAGGAAAGGAAAAAGGGAGAGGGTACTTCATAAATTTACTATTACGTTCAAATGTCAACATCAAATGTTTTGTTGCATTGCAGGCAGCACAGTCGACTGGTTTAATCACAGCGTAATCTATCTAACCACTAGGAGGTGTCACTTCCAGGGACCCACTATTTGTTATGACACTCCTAATGGATATCAAGGGTACATGGCAGCCATAAATTACCATTACTCATCATTTTTCCTTGTCATGTATTCTCTCTCCCCTTGGAACATGTTGCTTTTATCTCTTATCTCCATGTCAATTTATTGCCCTGATATATGTCAGTAATTCATTAAATTTACTGAGCATTTTCCTACTTTTGTGTGCTTGTGTAGCATAAATATATATATATATATATATATATATATATATATATATATATATATATATATATATACATACACATATATACATATATATACACACACACATATATATATATATATATATATATATATATATATATATATATATATATACTATATATATATATAACAAAACATCTGCATATTTAGAGAACTGCCTCTTGCTCTCTTTGTAACATGCATTTAAGAGCCTTGGATTAATCATTTCTCAGGTAAAAATCCTGGATGGCGTTGTGTGTGCAAAATTAATATTCGTTTTGCCGTGTGATGCCAAACATTGAAAATAGCAGAGTAAGCTGATTCTGAAAGGATTTGAAAACACCAGTTCAGTCTTAATCCTGTTATGCCAGTTTTCTGTTCTAGCATTTGTGTGGCCGGTGTCAAAAGAATGGGCTGTGTGAAAAGTGTTGATAGCCCTGATAACAGCAACTATAGTAAAACACAACCTCATGAGCTATAACAGAGACTCCCTGGCCCAATTAGGAAACTGGATGAATCGACAAAAATCCAACTGAATTTTTGTGAAGGTCAGGTGTGCCAATACTTTTGGCCATTGATGCCTAGTGCTCTACATTACCATCATTCGAACAGATTTAAAAGGAAAAGCTCTCCTGCAATTATGTGACGATGTTACTGCTTCATTGCACCTGCAGTGGAGAGGCGCTGCAAAATTAGATTGTCAATCGTGCTGACTGAGCTGCTCACATTCACTTGCAGCAAGGCTGTCACTCTTACATTGCACCAGCATCACAATCAAGTTCCATAGAAAAGGTATTGTCCTGTTCATTCTATGTAGTTGGAGATCAGTTCTCCAGGGAACTGACTTTAATTGAATTGAATTGAATTGAATGTTTTTATTTTCATTATACAATTATAATGAGATTGAAAGCTTTCACCACATAGTGCACAGATAACAACAAACAGACAAATAAATAATAAATAAATAAGAAATGATTAAATAAATCGCCCAAGTGAGGTCAGCAGAGCGGAGCGGGCTTGTTCCGTCTGAAGTCCAGGATGAGTTCTATGGTTTTGGAGACGTTCAGCGCCAAGTCGCACCACTCGCTGAGTCTATGGACGCAACAACAAACAAGCAAACACATAGAAAATCAATATATAGTAATGATAAATAAACAATCACTAAATAATATAACATAACATAACTGAATTTTGTATGGTACTCCATGGTAATGCAGATTGAAGATCATTTGTTAGAATGATGATGATAAATACATTAAATCATTCATTTTCCAAACCGCTTATGCTCACAAGGGTCATGGGGCTGCTGGAGCATCTCCCAGCTAACTATGGGAAGCAGGCAAGGGACACACTTAATCGGTGGCCAGCCAATCGCAGGGCACAAGGAGACGGACAACCATTCACACTCACACTGATACCTCATATATGTATGTACGTACGTACGTACACATACGTATGTACACACACACACCATTCATGATCCGTACCACACATTCTTGCAAGGTTGACTGGAGTTGCTGGAGCCTATCCCAGCTGACTTTGTGCGGAAGGTGGACTACACCTTAGACTGGTCCCCAGTCAGCTGTAAGGCACGCAGAAAGACAGAGAACCATGTGGACTCACAATCACAGCCCCACCGAGCGGAAATCGATCCCAAGCTTCCCCGCATCGAAGTCCAGCCAGTAAACCACTACACCATTATCACTATATATCATTCATTTTTTCCATACCGCGCAACCTCGAAAGGGTTGCGGGGGTTGCTGGAGCCTAACCCAGCTGACTTCGGGCGAAAGGCAGGATACACCGTAGACCAGAGGTCTCCAAACCGGTCCTGGAGGGCCGCTGTGGGTGCAGGTTTTTGTTCCAACCGATCCAACACAAACAGTTTAACCAATGAGGTTTCTGCTGAAAAAAAGAAGCACCTGACTGCAATCCACTGCTTGCACTTCTAGGATACCAGATTGGTGGAAAGGTTTCCTCTTACCGGTTGGAACGAAAACCTGTACCCACTGCGGTCCTTTCTGGAATAGTTTGGGGACCACTGCCGTAGACTGTAGGGCACACAGAGGGACAAACGACCATCCGCACTCACAATCATGCCGCCACCAGTGGGAATCGATCCCACGCCGGCCCTACCAAAGTCAGCCGAGTGAACCTTTACACCACAAGGTGGCTGCGCTACTATATATAATTTTACCAATTCTACAAAATCAAAATATTCCATCGATAAAAAGTTATTTTTAAAACAGATGACTCTTTGAAGGCTATCCATGACCTCTGGCTCTTTATTGGTGACTGCTGATTTGGAACTTGTGAGCAATATTTTAACCTAAAGATACACTTATTCCATAAGGTCTATGTTAAAACTCAAATCTTATTTTTTTGTGTGGGGGTTAACGTTTTTGTCTAGCTAAAATGTAAAAATTAAATGAAGATGACCTACCTTTCACTTACAGCATGTGTGAGGTTGAGAATGACCAGCATAAACAGGCAATGTTTTCCCATCCCCCACTTGTGTGATCCAGTCCATTTGAGTCTAACCTCCATCGTGCATCTGAATAAAAAGCAGCCTTAGGCCAAGCGAGTAGGGCTAAGAAAAGATCAGAGAACATCCTGCCCCAGCATGCACCTAGCATTCCTTTTTGGACCTCAGAAACAATGGAGATCACTTTTTGTCCACCCCATATGGACGCAGACCTGATTTTGCGTCCAATCGTTGATGGCAAAGTCAAAGTACAGTGAGTGAGAGAGGGACATCATTATCACCATTATACCTTTTATTCTATATTTCTGATTAAATAATGTTAACTGTATGTACGTAATGTAAAACACAATACATACAAAAGGGCTTACATGCACATAATGTAAATGAATGAAAAGCATTAGAAAAGAAGAATGCACATTTTTGGTAATGCCAATAAGTCGCAGGTTTGAGAAGATCAATTCATTATGAGAATTTGAAAGGAATACTAATTCAGATTTATAGTATATTGCTTCCTTACGTCACTTTCACTCACTACATTGTGTTGACTCAAATAATGATGTATTCTAAGTTAAGATACCTAGAAATAAAACAGCAAAGTGTTGACTGACTGATGTGCCTTGTCACATATCCATCAGTTGATGTCAACAGAATTGGCCAGTTATTGGATTCAGTGATTTCAGAGATGTATTCAATATATTATTACATAGGTGACAAAAAATATTTTGCCTTTCACGTCAATAGATTTTTACTTTGCTGTTGGGCTTTGAAGTCACATTTGTGGTTATTTGCATACGAGAAGAGGCATCGGCTATGCAAGATGCGCTATGTCAGGTTTCTGAGGGTAGGGTCAGTTTCTCCCACAGGGCTGCCAACAACCCAGTAGTGCTGAATACTCTTACTGCCATCTAGCGGGACTGATTTTGTAAGTACAGTTAGTACAACGACCAAACGTTTTGTAAGGAGAAAATCATTTGCGTGAGGTGAGGTAATGCTACTGATGATGACGATCATGTTGGTACTATAAAATACTACTGATCGACTTATAACTAATACTAAATTTCCCATAGGTCGGGCTCTGTAATAACAGCATAATCGTTATTGTTATTATTGTTGTTCTTTTTTTAAATTATTATTGTTGTTCTTTATTATTATTGTTATTCTTTATCATTATTGTTGTTGTTCTTTATAATAACAATAATTATTATTATTATTGTTGTTGTTCTTTATTATTATTAGCGTTGTTATTTTTTATTATTATTATTGCTCTTTATTATTATCATTTTTGTTGTTCTTTATTATTATCATTTTTGTTGTTCTTTATTATTATTAGTGTTGTTCTTTATTATTAATATTATTACTATTATTATTATTATCATCATCGAAATCACCATCATCATCATCATCATTATTATTAGTGTTGTTCTTTATTCTTAATATTATTACTATCATTATTATCATCCAAATCATCATCATCATCATCATCATCATCATCATCATCATCATCATCATCATCATCATCATCATCATCATCATCATCATCATCATCATCATCATCATCATCATCATCATCATCATCATCATCATCATCATCATCATCATCATCATCATCATCATCATCATCATCATCATCATCATCATCATCATCATCATCATCATCATCATCATCATCATCATCATTATTGTTATTATTGTTATTGTTATTATTATTGTTGTTGTTATTATTATTATTATTAATATTGTTGTTGTTGTTATTATTATTATTACTACACTCTGAATTGGAGAGAACACGACCACCCCACACATTTAGGACCGACTTGATATTGAACCCTTGACCCCTTCTTGCCGGGCAAGTTTATTGTTAAAAAATAAAAAAAATACCCGTACTTTAAAAAGTGCTGGTAATTTTTGTTTAGGCTTTTATGATAAGTCAGTTTTATTTATAGTGCTAAAATTTTCGTATGAAATGACTTTTAGTATGCAACTTTATAAATTCAATCATGAGGTAAGTTCCCAATATGGGCACTAGGTGGAACTGTTTATCTTTGATTTAACACTAGCTACACTATTCAAATCCCATCCCTTCCCCGATGAGTCTTATTGATACTTTGTGCGACAATTATAAATAGCTTACTGGGTGGCACGTAGTGTCCGAAATTATATGTTAGGAATAGAGCAACTGTGGTTCTTTAACCTCCTAGGACTTGGCGTCCACATGTGTGGACAATCACATTTTTGGTTGTCACAAGACTACAATGTTAACTCTTGATGTGGACATAATTTTTCCCAGAAACTACATCATCTTTGTTTTTACACTCATCAGGTCCCAATTAGCCTAAATACCACAGAGAAAATGAAAATGCATGCCTTGCAATAGTCTGGGTCTTAGGAGGTTAATTCAATAATGTAATCTGTGAATTGGGAGGAGAAAAAAATAGAAATAATTCAACAATACTTTGCAATTTATTCATAGTCTTACATTTAGGGTGCTGCATTTATTTGTTACTGCTTTTCAAAACTGTACGGTCTAATTCAGGGGGCCACATTACTGCTCCTGACTATGACTGTGATGGAGGTGTACAAGGAAGTTTAGGTCGTGCAACAGAATTTTGTGACCTTGATCAAAATGCCCACTGGCTTTATTATTCATTACTTCACTCATTCATTCATTTCCTGAACCGCTTTATCCTCACTCGGGTCGCGGGGGTGCTGGAGCCTATCTCAGCTGACTTCGGGCCAGGGGCGGGGGACATTCTGAATCGGTGGCCAGCCAATCGCAGGGCACGAGGAGACAAACAACCATTCACGTATTCACTCATACCTAGGGGCAATTTAGAGTGTCCAATTAGCCTACCATTCATGTCTTTGGAATGTGGGCGGAAACCGGAGTACCTGGGGAAAATCCATGCAGGCCCGGGGAGAACATGCAAACTCCACACAGTTGGAACAACCTGGATTTGAACCGAAGACCAAAGGGGTGTGAGGCCGACGTGCTAACCACTCGAGCTGCCAGGTCGCCTGGCCTTATTGTATAGGAGAAAAAATATTAGCCGGTCTACAGTATCTACAATATGACAGATAAACTAATCACACAATGCTTGGCCCATATATAGTCTTTGTTTATCATCACTTGTGGATTACAGGACTGGTAAGTACTTTACAATTCATTTTAATATAAAATGCCACTGTCAATATTGTATATTTATGTTCGAATAGCATCAAAAGGTAAGAAACTGTCAAGGTGAGAAAAATCTCATAATAGAGACTGTCAGGGGGTGAGTGAAAATCAAATGAATTGTAGCGTGGCCTGTTATCATTAACAATAATAACAGTAAAGTTTTCCATGTAATAATTGTCTACAGTCATTCACAAAAATAAAAAAAATGCGTCTCGAAAACGAATACGTTCAAAACAAAGATATGGTAATGTAATTGATAGATCAATTAGCCAGCTCTTATGTTCATCGAGTTGTTTTTCATTCAAAGGGTAAAATGAAATTGGCAGTAGGCTATTACAGGTCAAAACTAAAGCAAAACCAAAATAATAATAATAATAATAATAATAATAATATTAATAATAATAATAATAATAATAATAATAATGATAATAATAATAATAATAATAATAATCTGGGAAATGCAGATGAATTGACAAATATGATAAAAAAAACTTAGATTTTTTTTAAACAAGAGTAATAGATTGTTTTTCTTTTCAAGGTTTTTGAGTATCTAGTTTGAGCGTTATGTTTGAAAAGCTTTTGTCATTCTGAATCCTCTCAGTCATTCCCTTCACTCCTTTATTATCATAAATTGATAAAAGTTCAGGCCACAGCCATGTAATTTCTCAATGATTAAGGGCCAAACAGCCATCATTGACAATAAGTTCCCAGAAGTGTTTTTAAACTCTGTAGTGCCAGAGGTTGGCATTGGAAGCTGGTTTCAAAACTTTTGTTCACTTACGTTCTTAAAACGCTTGATTTCAGCATTAACCTATACCTGTTTCAAACCTGGTACACACTTTGTACATATACTGTCCATACACCATCACTTCACAACAATTATGGTGTGTTTTACAGCAAAAGTCTTATAAATGTCTGAAATCTGGGCCACATCTCTGTCTCCACTGAAGTCCTGTTGTCTACTCATGAATTATTATTACTAGTTATTTTTAACATTTTTCACAATTTCTTTAGCTGGTAAAAACTGCACAAAAAGCGGCTTAGCTTTGTATTTATTTTTATTCTTGTTACATAATTTTTAAACAAAAGTTAAACATACAGGTTAATCTTAACAAGAGTGTAACTTCATGAGCAAGAGATGAATGCTATGTAACCCAACAAATATCCCAAATAGTACATTATATTTGCCAACATGTATGGCAAACATGATGTTTTTCAAGGCGGCGTATTCACAGTAGTACATGGAAAGCAATTTGATGCTCTTACTAAGGTTTTATCGCGTTCTCTTTTACAGTTAATGTGCACGATCCAAAATAAACGCCAACAGATTCAGACAGTCAGCAACTTGCTAAGTGATATTAAATCTTCTTAATCAATATTTTCTTTACATGAAATAGAATTTGTTTATATTTTCTAAGGAAGCTTATTGCTTAAATTTATTTATAAGGTGAATGCAATAAGCTTGTTTTCCTTTGTGTGGACTAGGCTTCAATGTTTTAGAAATTGGGAAAAACTATTGAAGAGAATGGACATTGGCAAGGACTATTCTACATGTGCGTGTTTCTGTTTGCATGCATGTGTATAGGTGTGTTGTAGTCGTAAGAGCAGTGCAGCACAGGTTTTGGGAGGGCAGTATGGTCACAGGTGACTGTCATGTTTAATAATGATTATCACCACGCACCTGCGCCCCCACACTAATTAACTGAACGCATATGCAAATGAGCCTAGGGAATTGATGAGGGGTGTGGGTAAGGGGGGCTGCAGTGGCAATGTGCTGTTGTTCAGCTGCTGGATTTGATTAAGGCAATGAACGGTCAGCAATGGAGTAACCAGTAGTGGTAAAAAAGGAAGATAAAGGGAAGAGAGGATATTAGGGTGAGAGGGGGGAAGAAGAGAGGATCAAAAAGAGAAGGAGAAGACAGAGAGATCACCGAGGTAACATAATGGGAACAGGTGGACAAGTGGCCTGTTGGCTGAGGTAATAAGGGGAGCGACGGAGGGGAGGTGCTGTTTGTTTGTTATAATGTGGCCCTTGTTGTAATCGAAAATTATTCCTGTTATGAGACATCAAGTCCAAGTTATGCGTACACTCATCAGGCGCAATATTAGGTAAATCTTACGCTATCCTTGATAGAAGCACCTTTATACATTGATAGAAATATTACTTAGTTCTGCACCATCGCACACAGTAACAACAATAATAAACTGTTTATTGACATTGAAACAAATCTTGATCTAAATTGGCAGTGGTATATAATACAAATATTGAATAGCAAAGGGCAAAAATCAGTTTGAAGAATTTAAGTCATTGTAGTGTTGTACAGGATTGGCTTCGGTTGTATATGTGGTCTCAATATATACCCATACAGCTCTACACACTGAATAAAACTGTGCAGTAAGCGAGTGAAAACGGCCTTTGAACTTCATTCATTTATGCAGACACATTCCAAACACGCATTCTATATGCCTTTACTCCGACCAGGGGCCATGCATGCATATACACCTACCTCTAACAAAGCAAATTGAAGTTCATTCAACTCGATGGCCCCAATCTTATTCTGGGGAGGCAGGCTCGTCACTCACACAGATAAGGGTGAATTAGGGTCTCACTCAGGTTTTACATTTCAATTTAGCCTCCGGCTCCAGAGTCATTAGGGGCCTAATCTAAAACTCGATCCACACAGTACACCTTTGCAACCCATCACAACATTGTTTTATTAAGTTGCAACAGTATATTCTGGAATACAACTCAAATAAATTCATTATTTTACATTAAATTCACATTAGGTTTACTTGTAGGAAGACCTCTGATTTAAGAATATGCAAGCAATCAGTGTAATTCAGTGCTACAGTGTCTCCAGCTGGTTCATTTAAGCAAGTAAGGAGAGGCTAATTGCAAATGCAAGTTGATAATGTGCCTGGGCATGCACAATGACGAAGTTGGCTCTTTGCAACAAAGCATAGAGGAAACACCGATCTCTCTCTCTCGCTCTCTCTCTCTCTCTCTCTCTCTCTCTCTCTCTCTCTCTCTCTCTCTCTCTCTCTCTCTCTCTCTCTCTCTCTCTCTCTCTCTCTCTCTCTATCTCTCTCTCTCTCTCTCTCTCTCTCTGTCTCTCTTTCCCTCCTTTATTTTATATAATAATGTAACATTAAAAATAAGATAATCAAAGTTAACATAAAAATGCGGGCTTTTGATGACATTTATTAATATCGACATAAACCCTTATACCACTTGCATTGGTTGTGATACTTTCCCTTGCTTTTGGACTTTTTGGTGTGGCTTATATTATTTGGTCCAGTTTCAGTAATGGTGGCAAGGGATGCTTTCCACCAACCCTATGCATGCACCAATGTGAATGTGTGGGTGTGTGCATTAGTGTAGGGGTGTGTGTGTACATGTATGTGGGTGTGTTTGTGTGCGTGTCATATAGAAAGAAAAAGGGGGGGGGGGACATGTGGAAGCAATCTGGTTGTTTTACTGTCTGGCTTTGCTGGTGAAAGTGTTGGGCAGGGGCTACGAGCGGTCTGGGTTGTGTCACAAGCCGCCAGAGTCAGGTTACTCTGACAGACCAATCTGGAGGAGAGGAGAGTTTGGATGAAGGCAAAGAGAAATGAGAGGAAAACAAGAGTGAAAGAAATGGGATAAGAGAGTGAGAATCCTCTGAAATGTTCTGTCCTTCCCGGTACATTTTAGTGTGTGTGTGCGTGCGCGTCCATGTGTGTGTATGAACCAGGGCCAGAGGGCTCTGAAAGAAGGCCACTTGAACTAGACCCAGCTGAGAAAACAAACGGCCTCAAATCTGTCTCTCTCCATCCTTCCCTCTTCTCCACTCTTCCAAATTTCAACTTTTTTTCCTCTTCACAACGATGGGCATTTAATCAAGTAAGGGAGCTAATCAAAGACAGAGAAAGACTCCTGAACCCTCAGATATCTCCTCCCTAATCCTGAAGCTCTGCTTCTCATTTGCCATTGACCTAGAGGACCAGACTTGCCATAGAACACACCAGCGGGACATATGGAGAAGGTAGCTGGTTCACTTTGTAGCAGTGAATTAAAGCTTAGGATATTTGTGTCCATGAGGACATGTTTAAAGCCATTTTATAAGGTACAGTCAAATGAAATGCCAACAAACCTCTTAAACTATAGTGTGTCCAACTTGCAGTCGCTGAGGTGTATGGAAATATGAAATAAGTAAGTGTGGGAAGGATGATGAAAGAGTGGGAGAAGAGGTTAGTGGAGGCACAAGGGGGCATAAGGGTTGAGGTGATAAGTCGCCTGCTGGGGAATTAATGGGGAGCAGATGGAGCTACCTTTCCTTAATGTAAGGTTGGAGATATAAGGAGAGATATTTATCAGTCAATGCGAGAACTGAGTCTGACAATGGCTGCTGGGATGACTCCTCCACATGAGGAAGATTTGACACATTCCTGTCTCATTGCAGACCTTTGAGATGTCTGAGGGGTTAGCATGCATGTCTTTAAGAGGTTCACGAGAGGTGGACTTGTGTATTAAAATAGTAATGAAACAAAGGCTATGAATGATTTAAATACCAACAGAATTCAAACATATACTTTCCGATATATATATATATATATATATATATATATATATATATATATTTAATTTGTACATGTACCGTTGATAAAAATAGTTTTGGTGTTAAAAAGCTCAATTGAAATTATAAATATTTTTAACTGGTGAGTTAAAGAACATTATTTAGGCAGCACATTTTTGGGAAACCCAATTTGTTTGTCACAAGGTCAAAGCATGGTGGCCCACTGGTTAGCATGTCACCACATGGTTCGGTGGGTTTGGGGATCTCACCTCTGGCCTTCCTGTCTGCGGGTTACACATGTTGTATGATGTTCTCTTTGTGCTTGTATGGAATTTCTCCAAGTAACCACACCCAACCCCCCAAAACATGTTTCTTGGGTTAAATAAGTTCATGCATTTGAAGGTTGTTTGTTTCTAATGAGTGTTCATAAATGTTAATTGTTGTTTGTTTTTATATGCCAGGCTGCATGTCCAGGGGGGATAAGCCAGCAGCTAACTCACAACCCAATGATGTGTTACAAAAAATAAGGCAGAGGACACTAAATACTGATTAGTAAATAACATAGCCACCTGATTCTCTTGCCTGACTTTGGTGTGGGCAGGCGCAGGCTCAATTCCCGCTGGTGGCGGTATGATTGGGATTGCGGATGGTTGTTTGTCTCTCTGTGTGCCCTACGACTGACTGGCGACTAGTCTAGGGTATAGTCTGCCTTTCGGCCGAAGACAGCTGCGTTAGGCTCCGGCAACCCCCGCAACCCTTTGAGGATGGGCGGTATGGAAGATGAATGAATGAATGAATGAATGAATTTCAACTCTCCATTGCTGTATACATGTGACAGAAGTATCAACTGTTTACTTTTCTCAAACTGTAGCAGTAATTTTTTAACGTGTGGTTTCCGACAGCTTGACCCAGTGACAGTTATTTCTGTGGACATGGTCAAAGAACCAGAGTAACATGAGTGGGCCTATCAGTCTTATCACATCTCTAATAAAGGCCATCACATAAAAGATGACCTGGTGAACTTCTCAAATGCCAAAGTGGCCCAATTAGTAACTATGCATTTCATACAATTTGCAAAAGGCAAATGTTCCCAAGCTGTAATTATGTACTCACATTGCCCACCTTGAGTGACCTACCAACCAGTCTTGACGTCCATCTGTTGTAAGGGTAGCCATGACAGCACTTAGAAAAAACCCCAGCAGTCTGGTCGACCATTGTGTCTGTAATTGGTCAAGTTGTGCTTGTTATGCAGTTTGTATAGGAAATGTCACTGTGGCTGAAGAACAGAATGTTAGGTGGGTTAGTCTTCCTTACAATAATATTGTAATATCTTTCGAGATCTATAAATTATTAAGTAAATGGCATGTTAAAGCCTTAATAATGTTTGCTATGATCTACAAATCCTTTTTCTCTCAGAATAGTGTTTGTCACATGTGGCATGTTTGATCTGCCCTTGATTTGGGTTTATTTTCTCCAAGTTCTTCACACATCCTAATCAAGTGTAAAAGTATACTTCCACTACAATCAGCTTTACTAGTGCAATTAAACTTTCATATTCATTTTTATCTTCTACATGAATAAGAACTCTTTATTGACCAACTCTGGCAATATTCTATCACTGTGAATAGTCTATTAACCTTGGTATTAGCTAACTTGTCAACTGAACAGTAATACTCATTGTGACAAATACTATACAAATGTACTAAAGATACATTAGCCCGGAGTACGAAAGTATGGCTGCTCCAAATTGCTGCGCTGCTCACACCTCACAAGTAGAGGTCATGCACTATGATTATGCTGTGACGGTTGTTTCGCTACAAATGTCCATGATGTGAATGTAACCCCCCAATGCATATTGCAAACTGTTCTTCAATCAGGAGGATATTGCTCTGGTGTATGCTTCCTATAGATCACGTGTCAAACCGATTCCACCGAGGGCCGCAGTGGGTCCTGGTCTTTGTTCCAACCAATCCAGTGCCAACATTTTAACCAATTGGGTGTCTTCTAAAATAAGTAGCACCTGACTTTAATCAACTGATTACACTTGCAAAAGGTATCTCTATCAACAACTCACCTATAACTGTAATGAGGACAGGTAGAATAGAAAATCAATTCCTTCATTTTCCGTTATGCTTATCTTCGTATGAATTGGTTGCCAAGGAGATCAATAACCATTCATGGTTTCACTCATACCTAGGGACATTTTAATGTTCACCCAACCGAACCAAAAGCATGCTTTTGGCATATAGGGGGAAACCGGAAGACCCGGAAAAAAACCCACGCAGGCAGTGAGAGAATATACAAACTCATCCAGGGATTCAACCCTCAATCTCAGAACTGTGAGGCGGAGGTGATAACCACTCGAATACCGTGCTGCCCAGAATAGAAAATAGAAGAATAAAAATAAGAGTATTTTTCAAACAATTTTCTGCAGTTGCTGTTGTCACCAAGGTCCAGCTGACTTCAATGCACACTGCTGTGAAGTTGGCCCTCACTAATGTCTCCATTGCCTGGACCTGACCCCAGTAGCCAGCGGTGGCCAAATTTAGTTTGGAAACCTGCCACCATGGGAGAGTCCGACAGACCCATTAATCAGCAGGATCCCCAGCCCAACCTAAGGTGCAGGTCACAAAAGGTGCAGCACATACACACATATATATATACACGCAGACAAAACCTGATGTTTCACAAAAACAAATGATGGCTGGAACTTGGAAAGTTCTCTGACAGCATTGTCTCCTCTTACTTCGACACTACATATCCTAAATCTTCCATCCCCTACTTTCAACGGTTTCACACCTGGCCATGGGTTTTCATCACTCCATGTCTCATCCATTCTTATATCCCAGTTCGCTTTTCTCTACCGGAGCCAGGTTGTCTGTCAGACTGGGGCCCCTGTAACTCCCTGTATTTTACACACCTCAAACGTCAGCTGATGCTCTTTCCAGGAAATGACAGCAGAGTTAACACACACACAGACAAAGAGGCAGACTCTCAGTGACCTAAACAGTATTGTTAATTAAGATCGAGTGATATGGAGCTGGGCTGCCCATCGGATGAGTGGTTTGCGCATCGGCCTCACAGTTCTGGGGTCCTTGGTTTGAATCCAGGTCGGTTCTCCTGCATGTTCTCCCCGGGCCTGTGTGGGTTTTCTCCGGGTTCTCCATTTCACTCCCACATTCCAAAAAGAGCATGCATGGTAGGCTGTTTGGACACTCTAAATTGCCCCTAAGTATGAGGCTGAGTGCGTACGGTTGTCCGTCTTCTCATGCCCTGCGATCGGCTAGGGATAGGTTCCAGCACCCCCGAGACCCTTGTGATGATAAGCAGTTCAGACGATGAGTCATTTTGGAAGTGTCAGTGAATGGATACCTGTGTTTGTGTGCATGGGTGTGTGTGTGTGTGTGTGTAAAGGGGGTGACTATGGACATACTGCGTAGTGAGAGCCCAGATTGAATATGACATTTATTATTATGTTTTGGATGACCTCATAATGCTCTCACATCTGGGAAGATGTGCAGCAGAGAGCAAAATAGTCTATGTTTGTATTCATTTTTTCCCATCTATTCTCACATTGTTTTTGTATTGAAATCACCACTGCAACTGTCTACTTGCAGCAATAGTTAATTGACTTGCAATCAGTATTTACTATCTTGCAATTAATACTCCAAGAAGAGATCAGAGGATGTGACACTAGCAGAAGGCATCTCATGGGCAATATCCCTGAGGTGAGGAAAATTGCCAGAAAGGAACCAGAGAAAATCTATCTGATAACTGCTCAGCATTTATATGCAGTGTCACTGGTACACTTATCCTTTCTAATGTGAAACTCTGCTGGGAGATGAATTGTGGAATTGAGTTAGATTAATGAAGGTTACCAAAGTCCCAGATGTTTCTGTGGTAATTAGAGGCATTTGTTTATCGGGAAAACAAGTCAAGTCAAGAGCAAAGCTTTCATTATAATTTTTCATAATCTTAATAATTCAAGTGTAGCTGTTTCATTTTCCTCCTAATTTATCATGCTAATGTTTAGAATACATTTACATAATTTTAACACTGATTACTGGATCAGTTTGTAACAGGCGTGTTTAACACCACTTTTCTTATGCAAAAATATTGAACTAATAATTTGCATCTACCAGGTAGCCAGGGTGATCACAATGGTCAAAACCAACTAAATAGAAAATTCAATGAAGGACTAGTTATTTATTCACCACTTTTGGTCGACTTCAAGATATTAATAGTTTGCTTTTGTAATCATTTTGTTTCTCAATTCAGAAGAAACTCATCAGCTTTTACAGCAGCCTGGGTACTTGAACCAATGTTAAATGTCCTCAGGACTGATTATATCACATTAATGAGTAGTTTGCAGGAAATAGATTCACTCTCACTAAACACTTAGAGTTCACAAAAAGTTAATAGATGACATATTATGCTCATTTCCACCACCTTATCGTTTTACGGGGACTTTTGTAAAAGGAATAAAGAAAAATATTTAAATGATAAAAGTTCTACAAGAAACTATACATTGAACTTGAAGGTTGCAGCATTAAACATGAGAGCATATGTGCACAAGACATCACTGGGGGGAAAAACAGCGAGATATATTTTGGAAATAAAGGAAAGATCAGCATTGAACACATGAAACCTTGAAAACAGAAACACTAACGCAATAGGTTGATCACCTTTTCTTAAATTTCATTGTAAAAACTGTAAAGCAACCTGTAGTTCCCTTGTACTAAAGATAAAGTTGTTGGTTATATGCTTAGATATTATAACATTGCAAATAACATTGTATAAATGAAATGCTAGCATATGTTCTGGACTATAAGGCGTGCTTAGAAATGTTTATTTGTTCCCTCAAATTAGCAGTATCCCTTAAAGTACCATATTTTCTCGCCTATAGCGCTCACCGACGTAAAGGGCCCAGTCTCAGTTGCAGGTGAAATTTCTGTAATTTGCCCATAAACAAGGCGCTTCAACCCAATGGGCGCAACATTACGGTAGTTTTAAAAGGAGCAGCAGGAGCAGAACTGAGTTTGATTGAGCTTTATTGACCTAATCTGTACTCACGTTAAGATAAGTCAAAGCCTTAAAACATCATACCTGTCAATCTCGGCCAATTTCTCCCCTTATTAAGCGATAATAAACCATACAAATGCAACGTGGCACATATTTACTCATGTAGGGTGGACTTAAGTCTAACATTTTCCCCAAAGTGGAACTCTCTCATTGCTTGCTGACGCGCTAAATTTATATAGTGAAAAGGCGGTCCTATGAAAGGGGAATGCTCGTTCATGGTTAAAGCATTATAATATTAGCAGTCGACGATGACATTTTCGTCTGCTACCAGTGACCGAAACAATACGGATGTCCGGTCCACTATGAACATTCACAAGGTCGAACACAAGTAAGCACGCCAAGACAGATGAGTGAGATTTTGAAGATTCTGCAGAAGGAGAGCACGGAGGGAGAACAGACAGTTACTCTGCGTAAGACTCCGGTCAATCTTCAACTGCTTCCGTTTTCCAATCTCCGACGACTCTGCTTCTGCATCAACTGTTTAATTAGGGCAAGATTTCGTGACATACAAATTCTCTATGACAAAGATGCAGCAGGGCTCTATGACAAAGATGCATGGCTGTGACACCGATGGCTGTGACACGGATTGAAGGTCTCTATGACACGTATTGAAACATTCTTTGTTTACTTAAGATTATTTGACAACGGATTTGAGCAGAAATGGGTAAAACGAGATGGATTTTACAAAAAAAGCGTACTTTATATTAAATAAAGCCTTTATTGAAATTCAATATAATACAATTGTAAATTCACCCATTCTCTTCCATTATCGCGAATCATAAAGTACCATTTGTTGTAATTTTACCATAACACAAGAATGCTCACTCATTTATATGAAATAAAAGAAGCAACTGCAATTTTCTTGGAATTTTAAGGAAGCTGGTGTAAGGATTACTGCAGCTAGCTGTACTGCATATTGAATGCATTCAACAAGTGCTGAGAACGCCTTTACAAACATCAGTCAAAGAATATTTCAAGGCCAGATATTTCAAGGGTATTCGTGAAAGAGCATGACGACTATGGCTCGAATAACAGAGCACGACGCTCATCGAGCCGTTCAAAGTATGTGGCTACTGACACAATGGATAAAAGTATCGATTTTCTTTTTGGCCATTGGATGGAGAAGTCTATATTTAATAAATTCCAGGAAAACTTTACAAACCAGTGTTTTTGGGAACAGCAGAAACTACCAAGATGCCTTGAACAATAGTATAAGCCATTATTTTCTTTTCACCTTTGACTTGAACTTCACTATTCAACATCTACAGCATCAGCCAACCTGAATTAAAATGAGCACGGTTAACTGGAGCAGCACCAAATGTTTTCAAAACTTCATAGAAATTAAGTAAAATGTTGATAACTGCTACAGTAAGTATTAAGAACTCCGCTATAAAGAGGTCAGTATGTGGCAGTTCAGACCGTGCCGGACAGTACAAACCCACATTTTGTCCCGCCCCAATTGCCTTGCCGTAAATCAATCCGATCAAGACGTGGGTTTGCAACTGGAGGTCAGTCTACACTACAAAATAAATATTTCATCCCGGACTCACGTCAAGGGGCTTTTAAAGATGTGTGCTGGACCATGCTCCCCTCTTGCTGCCCTCTGAAAGTGACAGGGGCTTGCGTTTTAGCTCACTTAAGGGCCAGGTTAAATCAATTAAAATCTATTATTCATATGGTAGTGCAGTGACCTCACTGAAAGCCCCTATAATTTCAGAAAAGAAAGGATAACAGGCACTAGCACTGAACTTTGGCTCCTATGGTTTTCAAGAGAATACAGAAAACATGTGACCTCGCTTTAAAACCGAAGCCTTGGAAATAAAATTGGTGCTAGTAACATAATGTTCCAAGATAGGGGCTGAGTCACAAGCCTGGGCAAGTCATGAATGCAGTATCATGTTGAAATAGCTTTGATGAGCGGGACCCTGCGTGCATGTGCACCAGTAGCCCCATGCGTATTTTGGAGAAAATTGGCAGCAAATTTTGGATTGCAGATAAATGAGTGGGGCATATGATCTTTCCATCCAAACTTGAAATCACTTTCACAAGATCAGTCTGAATGGACAAATCTGCTCTTGTGAAACATGCAGCTAGGAAGACACTCAGTCATGCATGGCAGCCTGCTATTTGGTCTGATAATAAGCAAAGAATAGTCTGGTAGAGAAGTCATTAAGACCTGCTCACATATAATCATCCCTTTGCTATTCCCATCTCTTGATCAGTATTTTATTCTGACCATCTGCACTCTGTCCTCTTTTCATTTAAATGGACCTTCTCCACCTGCACAGGGAAAGAAAATAAAATACTTAAATGATGAAAAGTGATTCTGAAGTGGTTTGTTACATTAATGAACTATGTTTTTAAGCAATCAATAAATAACCAAGGATTTGAAAACCTCTTTTGATAAAAGCTAATACATAATACTGGCATAATAGTAATTATACAATGGGGAAAAATAAACAGGTTTGACAGAAGTGTGTTTTATTTTCTTGTCTTTTTACTATCTTAATTTGGTCTGTTTAATGAGTTTGTTTGTTTAAAAGGCTCACAAAATAAAATTTCATTAGGAAATATGTTTTTGGGGTCACTGTTTTAAAATATGCACGTTAACATGCCGTGATTAGCATGTAATCAGGTCAATGTATTCAATTAGTAATTTAACACAGAAAATGCCACCAGCATATTATCACTTCACATAACTCCACTTGAAGATATTGACCTTTTGAAATAAATGGAAAAATATACATTAAGTGTGGTCGGTCTGTTTTTGTTATTTATTAAATTTCTAATATCATGAATATTCTTAGGTATTTATTTACTATTATTTTTTAAAAATAATTTTCTCTGTTGTTGTAGTGATTCACCCAAAGCGCCTGACGGTAATCCTCAGAAGCTCTAGACTCCCTATTGGGAGGCCGGCAAGTTCGCCAAAGGAGAGACCCAGCCGCCGTTAGTACTGGGTAGACTGAGAGAAAAAAAAGAAACAAAAAAGAGCCAAAACTGAGGGAAGCAGAGAGAAAGAAAACAAACAAACAAAAAAGTGCCTCCCATGGCACGAGTCTGGGTGTGTCGATACGGATTGGAAGGTGTCCAGGGGAGTTCTTCGCAGGACACCACAAGAAGGTTCCGACATCTTGTCCCGCTTCTGTTGTTCTTGGGGGGTGGCCCGGCGGATGAGTGGTTAGCGCGTTGGCCTCGCACTTCTGGGGTTGAGGGTTTGATTCTAGGTTGGTCCTCACTGTGTGGAGTTTGCATGTTCTCCCCGGGCTTGTGTGGGTTTTCTCCGGGTACTGCAGTTTCCTCTAACATCCCAAAACATGCAGGGTAGGCTGGTTGAAAAATCTAAATTGCCCCTAGATAAGTGTGTGAGCGTGATTGGTTCCATCATTATAAAAATGAATGAACGAATGAATGAATTAATGTTGTTGAGGAAAGAGGTCATTTATTTTGCTTGAAACCATACCAGATAAAAGTTGTCCAATAAAAGCTACTGTAGGCATTGAGTATGAAAACCATAATGCTGCATGTTTTGGAATTTGGTGGCCTGATCCACATCAAAGTAATGTAGCCATGATCCCATGGAAGCAAGGGTGTTCCCCTGCAGAAACCCAAATGACAATTCAACGGTCAAAAGACTCACATTTACTGTGCCCTTGGAGAGAATTTAATTTGGGAAGAGAAAATTCCACCGTAAAGTGAAAATGCCACCGTAACGTGACAATTCCACCGAAAGGTGAAAATTCCACCGTAAAGTGAAAATTCCACCGTAAAGTGAAAATTCCATTGTAAAGTGAAAATTCCACCGTAAATGACCTATTGTTGTTCACATAGCACACACAATAATGATAATGATGGTGATTGTGATAATACTATAGTAGTCCCGTATGAATCCCCATCTTAGTGTTAGGCATTGTTACTGTTCAGATTCAAAATGTTTTTTGTTCCAGACAGAGGTCCATGGATCCAAAAGGCTTCTAGACTTTGCTCAACACTGCAGTTACCCCAGAGGTTAATGTAGTGATTGGTTGGGCAGTGATTAGGATATTGTCACACAAAATAAAAATCGAGTGCATATTGGTCATAAATTAAATGCGTGGTAGACTGATGATCTAAGGCATTTTTTTTTTAGTCGTCAAATGAGGATGCAGACAGCTGTGTGAACGTTTGGAAAAATTGTTGCCATTTGATATGAAAAGTATTATGTATGATGATACGTAGATAAACATTTTACTGTAATCATCCATCCATTATCTCCACCACTTCTCCCCGTGCTTAAGTCTAAAAGTTACTATCTTATAAACTACTAGTGTGTGTAAATATTTTCCAGAAATGTTAACCACACTTAAAATAAAAAAAACTGAAAACTAGAGAAATGCTTCAATACAATATTTTGTTATGCTTTGCCCATGATAATCTTACAACATGCTTTCCATTTCCAAAATATAGTCAGCATGATGACAAGTTGAAATTTATTATTTATGTCTGCTTGTTCCAATGCCATCCCAGAAAAGTCTTGAGGTGAAACTGAATGATGCATGGTGAAAAACATTTGGTGTTGCGCTTCAACCAATCACAATACTTTTTTAAACCCCTTGGCCTCACCTGGTGCAATGTCAGTGTTATTGGAATAAAGTAGTCATTTACACACACTCACATACTGTACTTGGGCACTGCCTTCCTATGGCTGTAGGGCTATCTAAGGAATGTTAAAGATGCTTTCGACTCTTTTGTAGCTGGCCTCATTCGCCAACACTGTATACTGGTGCTTCTATGTGGCTGAAGATTGTGATGACCCAGAAAGGCATTTCAGTGACTGAAATATAATAAGGTCACTCACCCTAAGGCTAGAATAAAACTCTGATAAAACATGGATGGCTTTGAAATCAGAGTTCGAATGTCAAATTGCTAAAAATAAGGTAATATATAAATTATTTGATAGAATAAGAAAGCCATCTGAACACATTTGATGCAAAAGTATCAAATTCACAGTCTTATATGTATGTGTGTAGGTTTAACTATTGCTTGCTTTGCTCGACTTAAAAGGTACTATCCACTTACTTCAGTAGAGTGAGCATATTGTTTCTATCTAATTGACACTAAGCTCATGGCTATTACCATGTCAACACTGGATTACGGCTGCCTTTGAGCTTGTGGAGTGGTCGACTTGGCCTACATTCAGGCCTTGTTTTCCTTTCCACTCTTGTCCTCGGCTGCTTGCACACCGCTGGTCGAGCGAGCTCATGTGCGCTCGTATAAAGACACACACAGTGAAACACATGGAAACACTCTCTGTCTCACATTTCTGTATTTCCACCCCAGTCTTTTGCCCTCAGCTCTTTTAAAGAAAGCATGTTCCAACATCGACCGAGTATTCCAAGGCCAATTTCAGCACCACCCTGCTGACCCCCATTCACAGAAACCCTTTGGTTCCGATACTAGTGATAGCCTCGTCAGAGACTGGATGAATTGGTAACTGGCCAGAAAAGAACCCTGGTGAACACAGGCAGTAAGTAGCACGCAACAATCATTAACAAACACAGGTTACCGCAGAAGTGTCATGGAGTGGTGACATTACTGTGGTGTATACATCTCTGTTGTCATCAATATCTGAGTTTTGCTTACTTTACCTAACTTTAAAATTAATTGTATTTTCTCTCCTTTGGTTAGGACACTTATAACATCTGTCATAAGTATTCACAATTTTACCTACAAGCAAATGTGACAGAAGTAAGAGTTTTAAGTGCATTAGTTTAACCAACCTATCTTAAACACAAGCCAAACGGTTACCAAAAAACCCAAGGGAAAACATAGGAAGTTTTTGTTGTTGTTGGATGTTTCTTTCTTTTTTTGTATTGTAATTGTTTATCACAACAGTCTCCTTCCTGATGGTTTGATTTTCAGGCATAATCATATCATCTTCAAATTATCTTCTAGAAGATTGTATGTATACACTATGTAGCAAATCAGATCGAATATGGTGTTACTTCCCATGTAGCAAGTACTGCAACCATTTGATTTTCTTTCAAAACAACACACATGTTAAAGAGTAAGGATTGTTTTGTTTTAATGAACCAAATTGAAAATATAACTTATTTGTGAGTTGCTTTATTTAGTAATTTATTGTAAATGTATTTACTTATTTGTTCTTATTTTAACCAATAGCTCAAGAAACAAAGTACTTACAATACCAAACTTCTTTTTATTTAATTTTTTTCTTTAGACCAGCTATGGCTGTGATAATTGAAAAACCGCACCTGGACTAGTCTGATGCAAAGATCTCCTGGAATTTACTAACCACATGTTTTTGCGCCTTTACAGATATACAAGTACAATGATCAAGAAGTGCATTTCCTTTAAGTACTGTACTCCATCACAGAGGCTCTCGGCCGCTCAGAAAGCTCTATTTTCGGATAAAAATGACGGCCACCGCCCGCTGCCATTTTTTTTCCTCGGTGCTAAGTTGAGTGACAAACCCCTGTCTTCCGCCATCTTAGTGGCTTTCAGCGTGAATTTTGACATTTGTATGAACTTTTCTTTTACTTAATAATGAAGCCGCGAAGTATACAAGCAACACTTTTCCACAATGGCTTAAAAGGTGAATCTGCCTAATACTTTAATTCTGGGGCCACCTGCTGAAAAAGTGATTGTTTTTGTTGGGTAAAAGAGTTCTAAAATAGTTGAGGTCAACCTGTCAGGCACTATAAGCCATTATTTTTACTGTGTTACTACAATGATCCACATCACGCCCTTAGCCACACATAAACTGTGCTCACCCTCTCCCATCTCTTTCTCATATACACTGAGACAGGTGCTTTGCCACAAAACATTTTAAAAATGATGCAATTAACTAGAATGTCACTTAATTCTATCGTCACATTTGTTATGCACAACGTTCAGCAAGTGGAAGACAGTTTCTTGTGACTTTATGGGAAAATTCTGTTCTGGATGTTAACGTTTTTCTTGACAACTATCATAACATGCAGTAGAGAGCGGATAGCAAAACTGAGAAATCATTCTTATGGCTCATTTATAATCTAGCCAGTGAATGCCAGATCAAATTCAGAACCATTGTAATCATTGTGTGTAGTTCCGTTGGACGATAAAATGCACATACTTAAGAAGAACACAAAGCAACATGAAACCAGGCAAAGAGTCCCTTGTGGCCAGGATTGATTGACCAGCTTTAAGTATAACACTGTTTGTGTGGATATATAAATATAAATATATATGTTCAGCCTCATTTCCCCAGGCCCTGACTGCTGGTCACTTTTGGTATTTGGAGAAAAAGATGGCTTTCATTCTCCAAGGTCTCTTCACTTCCACCACTATATAAGATGCGGCTGTGATATGTGGAAATAATTTTTTAACCGCTATAAATCGCTGATTCCCTCCCTCGTTTCTCTCCCTCACCCTCTCTCCCTCCTCATTTCTCCCCCAAAGCTGGTGAATCTGCCCTGCTGTGTGCGCTTAATGAAAGATAAGAAGGGTCCTCCACAACTGACACTGAGCCACGGACCCTCAGAGGACCGCGCTAATCTGCTTGGCTCCTAATGGAGGCCACTTTGTGTCTGCCGAGGATCATTTCATATCAAACAAATTGTGTCCTGTGAAACCCATTACATTTTGGGCCCTTTAGAGATGCTTCACCCTTAGCTGACACATAGAGGACATCCTCAGCCTGACTTTTGATGCTGTAAACATTCCCAAAGATGTTCTTCTCTGGAACAACATGTTGCAAGTTCAAAGAAAGGCTTTGTGCATGGTTAAACCTGCCCGAGTTTTTATTAAATACCGCAGAGGAGAAAGAGTGAACTTGTACTGAACACAAGCATAATGATGGGGATAAAAGTGACTGATAAGGGTTTAATAAATGTTTATCTTTGTCATTCTAGATATTTTACATGCCTAAACTGGGGTCCATGTGAATGTAAGACAAGTACATTTCTAGAAGAAAATTGCCCCCTTACCATCCTTCATGTATTTACTCTACAAAAGAGCACATATAGGTTCACAAATTATGCATTACTCTTGCAGTCTAAGCCTGTAAAAATGGGATTTTGTTTGCTGGAGTACAAGAGATACACAGAACAAGCCACGGTAAGGCAGATTTGAAAACACTATCACAGACAACATGTTCCTAATACATCTCCAGTCACCCTGCAAAGCACAACTGTCACGGTAAGCGGCAAGCGAAGTAGCAAAACATGTAGAGTAAATTTCTATTTGTATTGACAATAGTGTAATCTGCTGGGACAGCGTCACCCCTTGTGCTGGTCATCACTCTTAATGTTTATGTTATGTGTCTCTTTTGGTGTGTATATTAATGTGTATGTTTCATCGCATGCTTGTGTCTATGTGTATGCCATCGGTTCTGCTGGAGAGGAAAAAACAAGGAGGGGTTAGGAGTTGAAAATGATCTGGAGCCGATACATATGAAATAGGAGGGCTCATACATAAACATAGCACCAAGGCCCCGGGGCCAGGCAATCTACGAGGCAAATTGCTCACCAGTCAGCCATGGAGGCCGCACTGTTTACTATGCATGAGGTCTTGTGACATGCTTTAAAGCCGCCCCTAAAACTGGATGACTGGGCTTGCGGTATTGAAAAGTTGTCTTTTTTTCATCGGTATGGTACTTTTTTTCCCCTATGAAATACTGTTTTCTCTGTGCAGTGGGCAAAGGATTGGACGGAAGAGCATTTTACTCTATAGCGATTTTCTAAAGTGCCTGATGTAGTGTGGGTGTAATGTTTGTATTTTCTTTTTTCTTTTAAACAAACATTTGTGATGCATTTATTTATTCTCATACATAAAATAGAATTGACATTGGTGTTTTGTGATTTGGGAAAAAAACTACAAGGTAAAACATTTATGTGAGGTAAAATGAAGATATTATTTTTGTTAAATGTTTTTACTCCTTGGGAGAAACATTTAATTCTGTACCACTTTAAACGAACATAGATGAAGACAAATTAGCTCATGTAAATTAGCAGAAAGAAAGAAATTAAAAAATATATCTGCTGGACCACAGCTGCATTTGCCAGCCTTCAATCCCAGGGGGAGCTCTCCTCAATTCAAGTCCAATCTGGATGACCCCCAGGGGCCAGGTTCAAGTTCAAAGTCAGGCAACCATGGTGCCATCAGGAGCATTGCCCACCCACATGTCCCAGGCCTGAATTAACTATAGAACGACTCCAGATGAGGTCAGGACAAATTGAAATGGAGATATTTTAAGGAATTCCTTGTGCCAGAGTATGTGTGCGATCGTTTGTTGGGCCCATGCGAGCGCATGTGTGTGCATCTGTACGTGCATGCGTACATAGGTGTGTGTGTGTGTATGTGTGTGTGCGTGTGTGTGGAGGGGGGCAGTCACATTGGGCTGACAGTCACTTCGCAAACACCTTTGCTTTCCCTGTTTCTCTTTTTCTGTCTATCTGCATTTTCTCTTTCAGGCTATAATTATGCAAATAGTATGTATATAGCAGTGGCCCCAGAGGCTTGGGGCACATTGAAAGCTCCCAGGTCTTTCTCCCCTGTAACAGTATTAGGGTGCAGTGAAAGCAGACGGTGGGTGAGAAGGGGGGCAGGATAGAGAGATAGCATACTGTGGCAAATGGGACATGACCACCGTGCTCTCTGTCACGCCACCGTCCATTGTCTGGTCAAAGAAAGGGGCCTCCGTCACCAGCGGGATGATAATAAAGTAGCAAGAATGGCCCGTGCATATTAAACAACACAACAGACCATGCAGACCAACCTGCATTGATACGCCAATGGGAAAAGCACATGAAACCAACCAATAGAGTTGCTGGTGTAATGGAAGACGGAGGGAATGGAGAAGAAAAAAAAAAGGTAGCATCGAAATAACTAAAGTATGTGTCATAGGGGTATAGGGGAGAGGCCATTTACCCACAAGCTTTTGATCAAAGATCAATGTAATTTAACAAATCAAGTTACATAAAATGAGTTAATTTCAAAATAACTTTAACACAATACCCAAACCATATCTTATTAAACTGTATAAAACAACACCAGAAAACAAATTAGTCAGAAAAATAAAGTTGAAATAAAAATGTAAAAAACAACCCTCAAATTTCAGAAATCTCATTGGTTAAACTGTCCGTGCTGGATGGGTTGGAATTCATGGATTGGTTTCAAAGACCGGTTTGCCCACCTCTGCCACTATACTCTGAAAATGACACGTGGGGGGTAATAATACTCGGCAAGAATACGAATGCAACACAAGATGATTAAGGGTGTTCTTGTAGATAGTTGTATGTTTTAATTTATTTAAATTTCCCTGCCTAGTATAGTTCGTCTGATTGTTTGTATTCACAGCAGCCGAAATAATAGTAAAAGTAAAAATTCTATAATTACACACCCAGCAACAATATAATCAAATCTAAATTTCTAGAGTTTTTTTTATTGTATATGTCCACATATAACAACAACATTTCAAAATCAAAGTGTAACAGCAATGGCAAAACTGTGAACCCACCATTAAGCCAATCAAATATTGATTTGTGCATCAGCATACCAATTACTTGTTAAGGAGAACATCCCCAAAGATTTAAGCCGCACCTTTGATCTTTTTTGGGGTGTGCCATTAGAGTTTTTTGTGGATTCTTAGACTACTTTTGTGGACACTGCCAGATGTGGGGTATGAAAATAACCAAGTCTTCTGTCGTTGTGCTTCCCTGTGTGGTGATACATCATCTTACAGTCCCAAGTTCCAACATTTTGCCTGTGGTCTACCCACCCCACCCATTCCCATCCTTGTGCTCCTCTTTCTTTTTCCTGAGTATGTTGAGAGGTGTCAACAGTAAAGGCGTGGGTGTGGAAGGCTCTCGCTCGGTTCACGGCTAACGCATGTGGCCCGGCAGCTATGCAGCGTGGCAACCATCTGTCCACATGTCACACAGAGAGTTTCTCCCTATCTCTCTCTCTCCCTTGTCCACCTACTTGCTTCCTGCCCTCTTCTCATTCTTCCTCATCTTCTGGATACAGTGAATGTAGCAAGAGGTTAGTAACCCATTAAAAAAGCAAACACGGAGATAGTAAAAAGCAATTTGCTCAAAGGAATAACTCTTTCCTCTCTTTAGAACAAGCAGGATGGACGTCTCTGACCCGTTACTTTCTGCAAACAAGATTCAATCTGCAATACTACTAAGTACACTTGAACACTCTAGTAGGAACAACTAGAATATACCTCAAATACCTGTAAATGTCCAAGGATCTAGAGTATTTAAACTATAATTTCCTTTCTGGGCCCTGAGCATTAAAGCCGGTGTGTTGTTCTTGGCAGTCCGCAGACAGACCAGATCATCTCATGGACACTGATACTTTCCTCTGGGATCCATTCTTCTCTCCATTTGATGGAAGCCAAAGGGGGCCTTTAGCCAGAAAGGTCCTATTATGTCTTATTGACACTGTTTTGGGGGAGACAAACATGTTCCCCCCTTCTCTTTTTGATTCAAGCATGATATGACATATGCCCTGATCAGCAATGATTTTTCAAATTACCTTGAAAGTAGTTCTTTAGGGCCCAGCGGCTGAGTGGTTAGCGCGTCGGCCTCACAGAGGGAGACCTGGGTCCAAATCCAGGTTGGTCCACCTGTGTGGAATTTGCATGTTCTCCCCGGGCCTGTGTGGGTTTTCTCCGGGTACTTGAGTTTTCTCCCACATTCCACAGACATGAATGGTAGGCTGATTGGACACAAAAAAACTGACACTAGGTATGAGTGTGAGTGTGATTGGTTGTTTGTGTCTTTGTGCCCTGCGATTGGCTGGCTACCAATACAGGTTGTCCCTCACCTCTGGCCTGAAGTCAGCTTCGATAGGCTCCAGCACCCCCTGTGACCCTAGTGAGCATAAAGCGGTTCAGAAAATGAGATGAGATGAGTAGTTCTTTAGTGGAACAAAAAAGGGTTTCAGTACCTTAACCTTCAGACTGGATGTGTGGTGTGGATGCAACTAAGAAACCAAAGCATAAAAAACCCACACACAATATTTGTTTTCTTCACTGCTCAACTCAGATGTGTAGCGTATGCCATAATGACCCTAGTGTCCAGAGCCCAGGTTTCTCCCTGTCACATTCCCACCTCATGACCTCACGGCTGCATGTATGCATGAAACAGATGTGGCTGGCTATGAAAGGCCTGAAACAGGATAGCCTACAGTCTATAGCCTATAGGCTGGTCTTCTTTGGCCTCAAAGCCTGGGCCCTGAGGTTGCAGAGGGCAGAATAAACAGGATAGATCTCTGCATGTGTATGTGGTGTTTGTGAAAGGCAAATGGCCAGAATGAGAGAATGACCCCTTCCCATGTGCAAACCATAATGCTTAGGCGAGCTTCCATGTCAGCATGGCCAGTATAGTTTGCACAGAAATAAAAGCAAAACATTGTAAGTTCAGCTCAAATTATAAAGGCCCTTTACGTTTTACAAAGCCATTCCAATTGTTCAGAGCATACGATTATACCCCTAAATGCACATATACATGCAAATGTACAATTACATACATGTTTCTTTTTTCACTCATCCAGAGTTTTCAATTGTATTCCAATCATTTTCATGTAGTCACTGTCAGAATCTAAACCAGGGGTCTCGAACTCAATTTACCTGGGGGCCGCTAGAGGCCGAGTCTGGGTGAGACTGGGCCGCATCAGGATTTCCACAAGAAAAGCACTGATAAAACTTTCCAACGTTATCAAATATCTTTATTTTTTAACAAAAAATAATGAATTAAATAAATTAACTTAAAGATGAATAAAAAATAAATCAATCAGTAATATAAAACCAAATAATACTAATGAGCATACAGTAGATATACACTGGCTGGCTAAGTAGAGAAAATGAATTATTTTTATTCCGTTTCAAATGTCTGCATTAACAGCTCTTTAACCTTTAACTTTCTGAACTTGAATGGAACATTGAACATGAAATATTCTGAACACGGCTTCTTTTGCCTACTCCTTGCTGCTAGAGACCTGGCAGCGCTTCTTCTCACATAGTCACATTTGGCTTGAGGGAGGAAGCAGTGGAGACCCTCAGTAGAGCTTGAAGATGCTCATCAGTAAGTCTGGACCTGTACTTGGACTTATTGAAGTTCAAGGTGGAGAAGAGCTTCTCACACAAGTATGTGCTCCCAAAAAGGCACATGGTCCCCTTGAACCTTCAGGAAAGTTCAGGGAAGCTGGGGGTCAACTCTCTCAAAAATTGCCCAAGCTTGTCTGCTTCTCCACTCACCTCCCTGAACTTGGCTTTGAGTGCAGAGTTGCACTGCAGGTCAATGAGCTCCATTTGAAGCTCAGGAGGGGCATCTTGCACATCAAAGGAGAAGGGGTCCGCAAAAATTTGAAATGTGGCTTTGTGTGTCTTGAAGTCTGCAAATCTGTGATCAAATTCCTCCTGTAGCTTCGAAATGGCCTCAACATACTTCTCACCACTGAATGGTGTGCCTGCATCCACGAGAGCCTTGCATGCTGGGAAATGGCAAAGGTTTGTCTGAGAGAGCTGGGCTTTCCATAACACAAGTTTAGTGCAGAATGCTCTCACGTTGTCATAGGCAGCACTGACAAGTTGCCCCTGGCCTTGTAGCTTCTTGTTCAGTACATTAAGCTCATGTGTGATATCAACAAGAAAAGCCAAGTCCATGAGCCATTTGGGATCACTTAGCACAGGATCAATCAACTCACAAACGGCGTAGCTAGCTTTGACTGCTGCATTACTGTCTTTGGTAGCCTTCTTGAAGAGATCCTGTTGCCTCAGAAGACGTGTTTTAAGACTGGCAACCTAGTTGGCTCTCTCATCTCCCTGGTATTTTTCGTACTCCTCAGCATGTCTCATAGTACAATTACGTTTCGAATTGTATTCCTTGTGCACCGCAACTTTTTCAGTGTAAATGAGACACGTCGGGGTGCCCCTGTGTTCAACAAAGAAATATTGCACTCCCCACTTTTCTTGAAACTGTCTGTGCTCATCACCGACCTTTCTCTTCACGGCAGGCTTTGAAAGAGACATCTCTGGGGCTCTGTCATATGTTTTTCCACTTGGAATGAGTCTCGGGTTGATCTTTCACATTCAGTCGCGCGGGTTTGTGGCGCATGTGCACTTTCGCTCTCCGTTTCAATCGCGGAGATGGCTACAGACACTGACACAGGCTGGATCACGGATCATAGCGCCTCATTCAGTTCTATGCTGAGAGCAGCGGAGGAGTGTGCGCGCCGAGCGGAGTGATCGGCCTCACGGCTTCTCCTCCGCCCAGCTGATTGGAGGAATGAATGAGTGAGTGAGCGAGGCACTGGACAGCCCGGCCGATGTCCCGCCCTCCAGAGCCGTATACCTCACCGTGATTGGTTCATTCAGCTCCGAACCAAAGTTCCCTCTAATTTTTTGTTGGTCTGAGCAGAAAGACAACCTCCCTGAGCGCACTGAGTACCAGTGTGAGCGACATCATCGGTACTCGGATGATTTGCCTAAAGACGTTTCGCCGACGGACGTTTGACAGACGGGCAGGTCGCCGAATGGACGTTCCACCGAACGTTCATTCGGCCGAACGGAGGTTTCGCCGAAACGGGATTCGAACGCTCGCCCCGCCGGATCGTGTGTGTACAAGTTTTTCAACCTCGGCCCGCGGGCCATATACGGCCCGTTAGGATTTTTAATCCGGCCCGCCGCCGGTGTTGTCCAAATTATAGTAAAAATCAATGTTCGTCTACCATCAATGGCAGTCCGGGAATAAGCACTCTTGGGCAGGCAGATGTAGCAGAACCGAGCCGTAAAATGACAGCAATCGGGTCAAATCCATCCTAAAACAGCATTTAATGATTAAATACAAATACTGGATGATATCGCGATGGAGGCAAAAAAACGTCTATAGACGTCCATTCGCCAAACGGCTCAAAATGCTCTCAAATTCGGTCAAATCCAGCTGAAAACAGCGTTTAATGATTAAATACAAATACTAGTATTTGTATTTAATCATTAAACTAACAAATACTAGTACGACCTGTCCGTCTGTCAAACGTCCGTCGGCGAAACGTCTTTAGGCGAATCATCCGGTCACGACATCATCATTGCTCGCTATCGGCACACCAGTATCACACCTGCCACAAGCAGGTGCATGTCAATGTTCCCTCTAATTTTTCATGTAAAACATGCTGTAAAACAAGAAAAACATGAGTGGACAGAGCTACTGCCACTGGCTGCCACTTAAACGGCGCCATCATGGGGAAAGGGGTAAAAAAAAAAAAAAATAAAAATAAAAAAAATAAAAAAAAATAATAATAAAAAAAAAAAAAAAAACAATCTTTCATATTAAGACGGGGGCCGCAAATTATCGTCCCGCGGGCCGCAGTTGGCCCGCGGGCCGCAAGTTTGAGACCCCTGATCTAAACTCATTTGCCTCATTTCACAGTGTTGTCACAAGAGATGGGTCTCATTTGGTACCAGTTTCGAATCAACCAGTGGTAACCAGACCAAATACAAGGCTGCTGGACCCTATCCCAACCGCCTGTGGGCAGTAGGCTGGGGACACCCTGATTTGGTTGCCAGCCAATCGCAGTGGGCACTGTGAGACGAACAACTATTAACGCTCACACTCAATACCTAGTTACAATTTAGGGTGTTTAACCAGCCTACCGTGTCTGTTTTTGTCATTTAGGAGTAAACGGGAAGTACCCACGCAGTCACAGGGAGGAAATACAAACTTCATACACACTCGAACACTTACAATCCAGGAAGTCCAGAACCCACTGGGGATTGAATGGGGTAACCTTCTCGACCACTGTGTTGCCCATTTAATTACAATTTAAATAGCAAAAATACACAAGCAACGTTTTCTTGTAAAATTCTGCCATCTTAATGCTCAGGTATAATGCTAAAGACTGAGGCTGGCATGTTATGGAATGATGTGTAAAATCAGTAGTAATTGAAAATTGTATTATTAATAACAAAATCTGTGGATGCCTTACTAATATTGGTTTAAACCAATTTGTGGCAAAACGAAGTGATAGGATTCATCATGAAGTCTGGATTGGTGAACAATACTGTCAAACTGATGACTCAGCATAGTTGATTGATACTGTACTACCGTGTTGCATGTAATACAGCCACACACAGTCTTCTACTCCTGTGTTGCATGCAGAGCCACCATTAGTGAGACTGATATAAAAAAAGGCACAACACCTTAACTAGCCCACAGCCTCAGACCCATCTATTCTCAATATGCCACATTCTTATTCATTTTTCCCAAAAACCTGACACTGCAATCTGAAGACGAACCAGCCCCATTATTTTTGTGCACCAGTAGCAAGAGTACGTCGAGCCTCGCTACAACCAACATTATCCTTCTATGTCAGAGGTTGGTAATATCCGAGCAGTATGGGAATCCAGAGGTGCATACGGAATTATGTCATTAATCCTTCAAGGCAATCGCTGCCTCCTTTGCTGTCTTTTTTCTACAACTAAATGCACCAAATACTGAGCCACATTTGCATGCTGCATAAGTTACCAGATGGCTTGGTGGGCTTCGGGTACAAATGCGATATTGTTTTTTCGTTTCCATTCTTCTTTTGAATTCATTTGTCTCATTCTACAAGGTCTCAGTGATTGGATTCATGAACAAGATATCCAATAGGAGGGGCTAGGAGCAGGTTGTCTCTGATGTGCTTTTTCTTTTTCAAGCCAGCGTTAAAGCCTGGTGAATTACTCATAGTCTTCAAAAGACAGACCCCTCCTAGTTACACTTTCAGTATAGAGTGACCTATTGATTTAGATGATTTGGGGGGAATGGGGGTGGGGGTAATTGAAGCTACACTATCTGAAATGGAGGGATACTGGCTCATTTTATTGTCATTATATGTTTAATGAGATTTAAATCTTCACCACGAAGTGCACAAATACAAGAACAAACAAAAAGAAAATAAATAAATAATCAATACATATGTAATAAATAAATAAGTAGTCCAAGTGAGAACAGCAGAGCGGGGCGGCCTTGTTCCGTCGGAAGTCCAGGATGAGTTCTAATCTGTGTCTAATTGTTGAGAGCGCACCACTCGCTGAGTCTAAGAACACAACAACAAACAAACAAATAGATAGATTGGGTTGATTACTTGCATTTTGATTCCATAATTCCGCTATTACTTGGCTGGTAGCAACTTAATCCTACACAGCTAATGAATAGCCACAGCAGGCAAATTATTTGTTGATATGATGGTATGAGACGCTGCCAGCCAAAGAAACAATCGAATCATTGATACACTGCTAAACTGGGCTTTATTGACGAATAGCTTAACAAGCTTTAATTTGGTGCCCCTTAGCTGGTGCGTGAAAAAGTGAGGTTGGGGTTTCGATGGTGTTGGCTTGTGCACTCCACACATAAATGTCACTCATTTCGTTTTGATTCAATAATTAACAGGAAAGTCTAGGCAGGATTACATTGGGATCTGTTGCATTCTTCAGAGTGATTTGAAGCAAAGCTTCGATGTCAGGGTAGACAATGAGGCAATTACTGTCCATTTCAGTGCATGTATGCATGAGTGCATACATGCATGGGTGATTGGCCCAATGGTAAAATATATGAAGAAAAATAACCTTCTATATTCTCAGCATCTGCTTTGTTTGGTGAAGATTCAACATTCCCCCAACATTGATCCTTCGCTTCAATTAACGCTGAGGTTTGTCCCCAATCAATTCCTATCTTGCCCCCTTTCTTGTGGTTCTCTATCTAGTGCTGCCTCTCTTCATTTCACATTATCCCCTTGTGTCTTTGGATGCCCACCCCTCCTCACAATGCTCCTACCTCACACCCTAAGGTCTTGGGGGTCAGTGCCTCCAAGGTGACTCATAAACAGCCGCTTGTGAAAAAAATCAATACTTTATCAACAAGCCACAAGAGGCTTTTGCACTTACCCTGTATGATCTTTGGGGTAAAGGCCTGCAAGCATCCATCTCCTCCTCAAGTCCACTCTCAGAGCTTTCTTGCTGAGATAATCAGAGGCAAGGAAAAGGTTGAGGGGGCTAAAAAGAGAAGAAACTGGTGGAGGGAAGGAGGCAAAGGCAAAGTAGCAAGGATTGTGTAGGCTCTAAAGGCTCAACGTCTGAAAAGGGAGTTGCTGCTCCGTTGCTTTTAGCTTGATCTGCATCTGATTAAGGAGAGAGGGCAAAGTGTTGTCCTTCACCCCAGTGCTCCCCAGTCCCACCATTATGTACCCTGGCACTGAGATCCATCATCCACCTACCACAGGCCTACTAGCCACAGCTTGGGGACTTATTAGACTAGTACAGCACTGTCCAACCAAACCCCACTCTGCATAGCACCAGTCAGATTGTGCGTGCTATATACACTAATTTTGAAGCCTAAGTTGACAATTATGTACATAAACAGAGTTTCATATATTTAAAAAAGTGTAAATATAGAAGTACTAATTATTTAGTAAAATTAAATTGAGGCAACCAACCACAATACCTCCACTCATACAATAGAGACAAATTGTTCGACATTTTTAAGAGGACATAAACAGACAGTGGATTCACACTTCAACATTGATTTGTTCATTCTTTGAGGTACCTTCATCCTAACATTTCTTGAAGAGACTGCCTTGGCTTGTGAGGCCTTTTCAACTTTTGTCCGGTAAGCCTTCCTGCAACACACCAAGATCTGAGTGAAAATGGAGGAACCTGACACATAGAAACATCAATCCTTAAGTTCTAGCCTCAGTATTGTCATGACCTTGGTTTGGAATGACATCTATTTGCTGGCTGGCTGCACACATCTTTTTTTGCAAATTGCATGGGCCAGGCTAATTTGTTTTTATGCACGTTTCGTCAAGAATGTGATGCCACGTTAGCTTTTGGGAGCACCGCCAACGTAGCTTGAGGATCTGAGTGACAGACAGAAACGGGGTGATTGAGAATGATTGTTCTGCCAGTTGTTTTGATGTATGAAAAGAGGGAGCCACTGAACGGATCCTGCAATGGGTTCACGGACATATAGAAGTCCTTCAGGGACTATCTAAAGCTGAATATTATCATTCGTACATGGAAATAAGCAATGACCATTCAAGCTTATGAGAAACATGACAGATTAAAGAAGAAAGTCGTTTGAAATATTTTCAGTCAACCAGCATTATATCTCACCTGAAACATGAATTGCAATGTTATTATATTATGGTAGGTTATAGAAAACAGATGTGCTCGAAAAGAAAGGAAACTTATTTAACCTACATGCTGTGCATTTGTTGGACCCAGCAGAAAAACCATTTCAAGCTTTTGATGTATTAACATAAATGCTATTCATCAGAACAATATTTGAATCTTTGAATTGACCAGCAGCCCGGCGGCTGAAGTGGTTAGCACGTCGCCCTTACAGCTTTGGGGTCCTGGGTTCAAATCCAGGTCGGTCCACCTGTGTGGAGTTTGCATGTTCCCATCAGAAAAGTTTTAGGTTCAATCCAATGATCCAGGACACAATTTCATGCCAAGTATTAAGAGGGTGAAATACAACTAAAACATTTGCTACAGTCTGAGCAGTGGATTCAGATTATATAAATTATTTATGTTATTTTTTATTTAAATGTATGCTTTTTTGTGGTACAAGGATGGGCTTAATATGTTGTACTCTTCTACTGCGACAATCTTTTTTTGATACTATATGAAGGGACACAAGATGGATGACGATCTCAAAAGTACTAAACAACAATTGAGAGCTCAAATACATAAAAATACAATGAGGAAAACATGGGTGACATTAACTGCAGTGGATTGGTTGACAAAGAAGGAGCAGGCACAACAAGTTAAATCGATGGGACACACTTATTTTGCAGCATTGAATGAATAGGGATAGGATAGGAGATAGCAATATATTTTTACACGTAGCCAAAATCCCTGGCTGGTTATAACTGTGCTTCGCCCCCACAGGCACCCACAAGTCCTCACGACAAGCGGCCTTCCTCACATTACGTGACAGAAATAGTCTCCATGACCTGCACATATACATTCAGCAGGGTGCATGTTCATATATCCAATCATATATCGTCCTTAACCCTTGATGTGTTCTTTTTCACCCACTCTGCACATACTCACTGGACCTCACAGAATGTAAAGGTGAAAAGGTCCCTGAACAGATACGGACCCTTGCTCTCTTTCACTTGCTTTCAATCACACACATACACACACATACACCGATACACACATTCACATTGCTCTACTGTACCCGGAGGATCGTGTCTGCAAAGGTTACATTCCTTGGACACAGTTCACATATATGTCTTCATGATATATATGAGAGAGGCATGTTCACCGCTCAACATACTTCACACTGCAGTCAGATAGCAGATGCACACGAATGAGAAGAGAGCCAAGCGTTTCTTAAGCAGTGCTTATTGGGGTTTATGTTCCTTCATTACATACATCAAACTTGAAACTTTTTTAATATTATTTGGTTGGAATATAAACATTCTGTTGGCACCCAGTAAATGAAGTGTTCTGTTTATTCTATAAAATACATTTTATTGTGTTATTAATAAAATTGGATTCATGTATATGAGCTGAAAAGTTTATAGAAATTACAATCTTGATGAGACTCTTCATTCTAAAAATAACTGTTATAATATATGTAATGTATATAATATATGTGCAGCTCGATCAAAAGTTGGTTGTGAGCGTGAATGGTCGTCCGTCTCCTTGTGCCATGCAATTGGCCGGCCACTGATTCAGGGTACCCCCCACCTGGTGCCCATAGTCAGCTACGATAGGCTCCAGCATCCCCCACGACCCTTGTGAGGATAAGTGGTTCAGAGATTTTTTACATTCAATCATTTCAAGGGTCACAGGGGGTGCTGGAGTCTATCCGAGCTGACTTCGGGCTGGAGGTGGGGGACACCCTGAATCGGTTGCCAGCCAATCGGGTGGACCGACCTGGATTTGCACCCAGGACCCCAGAACTGTGAGGCCAATGAGCTAACCACTCACTCACCGGGCCGCCCAGTTCTGAATGTTTAAATAAAACTAATTTACCCCATTTCTCCAAACCTGCAATGTTGGTTTATGGACTGTATTTGTAAACACAATAACCCTCCAGAAAAGGCATTAGGTCCATGTAAATGTAGCCATTGTGATCTCATAAACTTTGACAGGAGGTATGCAACATTTATGCATTATTTAAGGGTTCATACTAAGGTAAGGTGCCTATGGAGGATAATATTTCAGTCCTGCAACAGCATTTGTGACAACACAACAAACAAGTCTATTCCACAGTTGCATAAAAGTACTAAAGTGAGAGAGACTGTCTTTAGTAGTTTGATGGATTCTGTGAAATATATTTTGAAATTGTCACAAGAAAAGTAAATTACATTATTATATAATTAGACAATATAAATATTTTATGCCAACCCCAAGAACAAGGAAATGATCTAAAAATCGACAATGCTCACAGTGGACAGTTTTGAGAAGCAGAATGAGACAAAATGAAATGGTCTCAAAAAATTATAATAATTATGAAATAAATAGGCGGGGGGGGGGGGGGGGTCGAGTGGTTAGCACGTCAGCCTCAGCTCTGGGGTCCTGGGTTCAAATCCAGGTCAGTCCACCTGTGTGGAGTTTGCATGTTCTGCCCAGGCCTGCGTGGGTTTTCTCCGGGTGCTCCAGTATCCTCCCACATTCCCAAAACATGCATGGTAGGCTGATTGGACATTCTAAATTGCCCCTAGGTATGAGTGTGTGCATGGATGGTTGTCTGTCTCCTCATGTCCTGGGATCGGCCACCGATACAAGGTGTCCCTTGCCCCTGGCCCGAAGTCAGCTGGGATAGTCTCCAGCACCCCCTGCGACCGTAGTTCAGGAAATAAATGAATGATTGAATGAAATAAATAGAAATATAAAAACACAGTGCTATTCCATACACTGTACTTCCTCCCTAAAGCAGAAACTACAGCACTAACATGACTAAAAATAATACAAAAGAAATACCAGCACGTCACAAGTTTTAACTGCCCAATAATTTTATCACAACCTCATTGAATATTTTCAATAGAGTAATATTTTGCTGAATTGAATTTGCATGTTCCTGTGCATGTGATGTTTGAAACTAAATAGATGTTCTTTCATGCACAAGACATTTAAGATCCGCATGCTGACCTCTCAGATGTCCTTACCTACCCCTCAACCACATCAAGTGAAATGTTCAAGCCAGATTTGATTGAAAATGGAATGAGGCAATGCGGGAGCATGTGATATGGCTTCAGGGATGGAGTGCAGTTTTGACACAATCTCACAGTCAGAGTGATATCAGTAATATCAAGTATGCTTGTATAGCTTGAGGTTATTCTGTGGGATTAGAAACGGCATTATCTCCATGCACTTGGTTTCAGTTCATGTCAGTCAAAGCAAAGTCACGCATGGCATCCGGCAAAGGCTATCAAAAACATTACAGGGGCTGGTGCTCCTTATTCAAAAAGCCTCACACAAAAATACAATTTGCATAAATATTCACTTCATGATTCAGTGCCTAAATAATATGCCTGATGTATTCACCTAACGTTGTATGCTTTGTATAGAAGAAAGAACTACATTTGTAAACAACAATTGAGCCATTATAACACTTAAGGCCACTTCAGTGCAGATTTGCATTAAATGATCCATGTTTTGTTTTATTTTATCGTTTTAAATACATTAGGGCACAAACATGCCGAAATGTACTTGCCTCCTATGTCCACATTCTGAATTTATACAAACATTTACTCATTCATTCATCTTCCATACCGCACATCCTTGTATGGGTAGCAGGGGTTGCTGGAGTCTATCCCAGCCGACTTTGGGCCAAAGGCAGACTACACCCTAGAACGGTCGCCAGTCGGTTGTGGGGCACACAGAGAGACAAAAAGCCATTCACACTCACAATCATACTGCCACCAGTGGGAATTGAGCCCGCGCTTGCCTGCACCGAAGTCAGGCGAGTGCACCTCTACACACCATCAGGTAGTCCCAAATAATTAGTCTATTTCAAAGATCGTCTTTGCATTCGGAAGCTACAGCAGCAATTACAGAATATAAATATTCTTTTGCACCTGCTTACTGTCATACTCATTCCATTTGGGCCATTAAATGGCTAATTCCCACATCCTGTCCTTCCTAAAAGTACATCTACTGTTCCATTCTTCACTCAGAAAGGTGGGTATGACTTTGCATATAGAGTATGAACATTGCCATTTCCAATAATGGTTCTACAGCTGGGCTGTGTGTAGCCCTTTTGAAGAACACGCTCTGAAACTTAAGGGCCACATGGTACAAGAGCTTGAAACATTAGACAGTACTAGAGATACAGAATACCTACATATGTTTACTCAGCTGCCAGTCACAATTCCATCACATTGGAAAATGCCTTTGCATTCCTTATTCATTTTAATTTGAACAGCTTTTTCCAGAAAATGTAAAAATTGAATTAACATTCAAAAAAACAGACAGTGACCAAATTAAAAACAAAAGCAAAACATTGAAATCCTTTTAAACCGAGAGGTTAAAAGCATTCTTTAGTTTATCTGCATGTAAAAAAAATGCTACATTCACATTCACTATCCATTTGAATTCCATATTAACATGGCACTTATATAAAATTAATTATTAAAAAAAATCTTATACAGTAGACATACTGTATGCACATATGTATAAAGGTCAGGGGAGCAATGGAGGTAATAGGGAAAATCCTAGAGCATACTGTATCAACCGAGCAAATGATCTAATAAAATGATTAAAATAATATTTTCACCTACTGAAGCAACAGACATGTCTTGTGGGGAGATTAGGTTTATGTATTGGTTTGATCATGTCCTCTGTATGTGTTGACAGACAGGTGTGTCTTACTGTGGTTCACACGTATCAACCGAAACCAAAAAAGAGGCAGAGTAAAGAGCCAGGGAGGAGGAGAGGCTAGTTACTACTTCCAAAGTTTAATCTAATATCCCTGCTCCACTGAAAGCATTCAACCAGGCAGTGAAATGAAACACTGCTTTTTACATCTTCCAGAATTACTTTCTCAGTTGAGGTCCTTGCAAGTAAAGTAATGTTTACTGCAGGGTTACAAATCCATTCGAAGCATACGGCCACCGGATGGTGTGGTGGTTCACTCGCCTGATTTCGGTGCAGGCAGGCATGGGCTCGATTCCTGCTGGTGGCAGTATGATTGTGAGTTTGAATGGTCATTTGTCTCTTTGTGCTCTAAGACTGACTGCCGACCAGTTTAGGGTTTAGTCTGCCTTTCGCCTGAAGTTAGCTGGGATAGGCTCAGGCAACCCTTACTAGGATGCACAGTACGGAAGAGGAATGAATGAATGTGTTGCACATAAACAAATTACCGTCTTGTAATATGACAGCTGAAGAATAAAAATATAGTTTTCTGAGTTGCGGTGGGTCTTTGACAAAATGAAGCCTGCGGGCCCTCAATCTCCAAATTATCATTAATTTTCCCTTTAATAACAAGTTACAATGGGGGGAATAGTTTACCTAGCGGTGCACAAAGGAACACGTTAAAAGTGTTATAAAGTGCTTCATTCTCCAAATTCTCATTAATTTTCCCTTTAATAACAAGTTATAATGGGGGAATAGTTTACCTAGCAGTGCACAAAGGAACACGTTAAAAGTGTTGGACTCCGTTATTATAATTCACATTAACCCCCAAAATAGTCATGCCTCCCATTACCTTATTACTTCCCGCAGATAGTAATTAGTTCAGAAGAGTAAAACCCAATCCCAACACCACACACCGCACACACACCACACCGCACACACACCGCTGACTTCGGGCCAGAGGCGGGGGACACCCTGAATCGGTGGCCAGCCGATCGCAGGGCACAAGGAGACGGACAACCATGCACAGTCACACTGATACCTAGGGGCAATTTAGAGTGTCCAATCAGCCTACCATACATGTTTTTGGTATGTGGGAGGAAACCGGAGTACCCGGAGGAAACATACAAACTTCACACAAGAGGACCGACCTGGATTTGAATCCAGGGCCCCAGAGTTGTTGTGAGACTGACGTGCTAACCACTATATATATATATATATATATATATATATATATATATATATATATATATATATATATATATATATATATATATATATATATATTTGACTCTACTTACGAATGCTTCTACATACAATTTCTTCAGAACTCTTTGATATGCAAATTACTGTTCCAATATACAAAAACAAGATCCAAGTTATCCCAAAAACATCAATTTCCTGTATATATGATTTTATTTTGAAATTGTCTCAGTAGTATTGCGTCCTGCTTGTCACTCCGCTGGCCTCCCATTGGCTGTCTCACTTAAACAACTAACCTTGTTTTTCTCTTTTTCTTTAGTTCGCTTAAAGCAACTTTTTTCTTTATTTAAAATTACTGCAAATGACAAGCAGGCCCTGTAATCCATCCATGACTTATATTGCAAGGCAATACAGCCGTAACCCACCGACCATTGCTACGATATTGATGTGTAAGGAAGGATTAAAAGTGAGGACTCCTTGCCATGGCCTCTCTGTACTATACGACGAGATGGACAGACTGTTACTCCTTTGAATAGAGGAGGAAGAAATTGCAGGACATAGTGACCAAGTGGACTATTTCTGAAAAGCAGCTATTTAATGCTACGTTGTTTTGAATACATAATGTGAGGTTGTTTAGAGGTGTGTTCATGTGCATGTGTTCGTGTCCTTTGTCTGTTGCCTAATGCTAGCTTCCTCCTTACCCGTATGCACCTGCAGGAAGAGAAAATGCTTGTTATTCATTTAAATACATTATGTGATAATCTTCCCAGATTTTAGTGTCTTTTTCACACCTTTCATACAAAATTGGGACACTGATCATTTTTAATGGGTTTAGTTGGTAGGTTTTTTTGAGGACCGTGAAACGACTTAGAGTATTTACATATAAAATACAGCTCTATTTAGGAAAAATCCAAGTTACGAAACAAGTTCTGGAACCAATTTATTTCCTAAGTAGAGGTGCCACTATATACAGAAGAAGACTAATTTAGATTACAACTTTTGATCTGTGGTGCCAATAAGATGTGTATGTGCCTGGCTTTGAATTAAGCAGAATGCATGAACATGATTAGATGTCAAAAGTGTAGCTGGTACCAGGTCAAAACTGGCAACCCTGAAATAAAGTGACTCGTCATTAATTGTGATAAGAACCACTATTACATTTCCCATGAAAAGTGTTCATGCATTTCACCAAATTCAGCTAAACTAGTTGTTTTAAATTAAAATATCCGAAAAAATATCTATTTCGTGTTTTGACTGAGTCATCTACATTTGCTGTTGAAATTTCAGTGTTCTTTTTTTTCATTTTGTTGCCCTCACATGTACTTTGCCTTCAGGAGTTGAGACTATGAATAACAATTTCCATTTCACTTACATCTTTGATTTCTAGTAGTACTGTCAGAAATGCATTAAATGGCTAGGGAATCACTGTAAAAGGAAATAGCCTTGGTGGTTAAGAGAGAGGGAGAGAAAGCGAACAAAAAAATACAAACAGCTACTCTACTGTAACCAGCTATTCCTGAATAGAGATAGCACTGTATGTAGACATAAATCACACACACAAGCCAACATTAGGTACATGGGCAATATTAAACAGGATCCATCCAGTTCAAGACCTGTATTCAATTGTAAATGAACATCCACATTAAACAACAAATACCTATTGATTTCTTTAAACTCTGGCTACCTAAATAATGTAGTCATTAATTATATAAAGATATGTCTTGAACCCGATTAAGTGGTTGTAGTATAAAACTATACTAATGGATCTGAAATGTGCAAAACTTTAATTAATTAAGTAATAGCACAAAATACAGTGTGAATGCTGGTCACAGCTATATATATAGTATATATATATATATATATATATATATATATATATATATATATATATATATATATATATATATATATATACATATATATATATATATATATATATATATATATATATATATATATATATATATATATATATATATATATATATATATATATACACAGTTGTGGTCAAACGTTTACATACACTTGTGAAGAACATAATATCATGGCTCTCTTGAGTTTCCAGTTATTTCTACAACTCTGATTTTTCTCTGATAGAGTGATTGGAATAGATACTTCTTTGTCACAAAAACATTCATGAAGTTTGGTTCTTTTATGACTTTATTATGGGTTAACAGAAAAAGTGATCAAATCTGCTGGGTCAAAAATATACATACAGCAACACGAATTAGCAATTTTGGTGACTTAGAAAGTTTTGTCAGTGAAATGAGCTTCATAGCATGGCCTCTTAACTTCTTGTGAGTGATTATGAGGGACAATACTTTACTAATTGTCACTAAATAAGTGAGACAAAAGTGAGCAATAACAATCAAACAATCAAAATGATTTCACGCTTTCATTTCATTGTCCTAATGACATATTGTATATAATGGGGGGTTGGAGCTGCGGGTGACCACCAGGACCCCGAGCAATATTCATTTGTTTAAAGAGAGCAGCAAATAAATCTCAATGAAGCAACATGCTGTATGTGTTGCATTGTGAGTGTGAATAGAAAAGTGTTGATTAGTGTCGTTGCAAAATGCTGTAGCCAAATCCAATCTGGACCACCATCATGACTTATGGCACACAATAGATAACCCCTGCCCACTCTCTCCTAAACTCAGCTGGCATTGCTCTGATGGAGGAGTTTACCGTTTGAAACTGAGCTCATATTTCCCTTGGGTTGCTTTTTAGGGTAGATGGGTGGCTGAAGTATAGATTTTGTTGTTGTTTTTGGACAGCAATGAAATGTTTGCATCTCTCCTCTTGTTCTCTCTTATTTTGCTCCATTTCCTCCATAGGGCATTGCTCTAGCTCACTCTCATCCCTTTTGCTGTTGCACTAATGACAACAGCCCACACCATTAGTGTTGCAATGATGACAGCAGACAGATGTTTGGTGCCACTTTTACAAAGAAGAAAAAACAGGACAGGAAGTCAAGTCCACTCATGCAAATGAATCAAGCAATATAACACATGAACAACTAAGTGACAGCTGCATCATGCTGTGTATTTGTGTGTGAATCAACTTCTAATATGCAAAGCACCGCCTGTATGATATTCTGAAAATCAAAAGCATAGATATCAACTTATAGTACAGTTTTCTGCTCACACAGAAGATTGGCTTTATAGTCATACCTGGTGTCAAAGGAACATCCACACCACAGATGACAAACAGACGTAATCAGCTCTCCTGAGACCCATCCGCCTGCATCCACATATATTACAGACACTCTAATACACACATCAAACAATCAGGGGCCACTGGCCTCTTCATACACACACACTTACTGCTACCGGTAATATGCACGCACACCCAGTTATATTCGCATAATTGCCCATACTGCCAACGTGCATTGTCATCACATGAAAACATGTCTCAGATCAAAGGAATTGTCCCTTTGACCCTATGTGGCACATAGACCCGAATAATTGCATAAGCTTCGAACCGTAGAGTGATGATATACATACTCAAATGATTGGCTCAGTCTAGCTGTCATTCCATCAGAATAGATTTGCATGTGTGTGATGTATTTAATACTTCTTCCCATGTCTGGTCCGCCATACTTCACCACAATCACACTGCATGCATATGAAACTGCTGCAGATCTGGAGCTGATTTATCATCTTATCCTGGCTGGAGGCTCCATCTGGCCTGTTTAAAGTGACACCAGAGTGTCATTGAGACCAAATAGATGCACAGAGATACAGATATACATAGGTGTTTATGCATGTCCGCGTGGGTGGGTCGGAGCAGGCCTCTGTGTGTGTATGCGTGCATGCACAAGCTTGTGTGTCTGGGGGCTCACCCGAATGATGCATGTCGTCTAGACAACATTTGTGCCCTGCGTCCGAAAGGGGTGATTGTCTTATGCAAATGAGGCCACGCTAGCTGTGACATTCTGTCCAGCATGTGGGTCATGTGATGAGAGAGATGACGGTTTGTTTTTCATCTCTGTGGCCATTATTCATCAGAACGGGTAGTGAAAGGTGCAAGAAGAAGAAAATACTTTTATTTTCATTTTCTGAAAAATGATTTTTAACACATTGGTTCAACATAAATACAAATCGTGGAAAAGGTATATTTTTGCAGGGTATTTTGTTGTAGTTTTGGAAAACAAGAGAAAAATAAAAAATTAAATTCAGGAAGGCAACCCTTCATAGTAACAAGCGCTATTTGTTCTAATATTAATAATAAAATATTAAAGGTGACATGCATGAAGATGGTCTTTCAGGTAAAAACATTTATTTCATGACATATTTTAACAAAGAAATATTTTCTGTTTTATTGTGATGACAGCTCTGGGGTCCTGGGTTCAAATCCAAGTCAGTCCACCTGTGTGGAGTTTGCATGTTCTCCCTGGGTGCGTGGGTTTTCTCCAGGTACTCCGGTTTCTTTTCAGATTACAAAAAACATGCATGGTAGGCTGATTGGACACTCTAAATTGCCCCTAGGTATGGGTGTGAGTGTGTGTGGTTGTCCGTCTCCTTGTGCCCGCGATTGGCTGGCCACCAATTCAGGGTGGGATAGGATCCAACACCCCCCGCGACGCTAATGAGGATAAAGCGGTTCAGAAAATGACTGAATGAATTTTATGAAACCTGTTGGATACATGTAAAAAAATCAAACAATACAAAGTAAACAATTTGTAGAAACGAGAGAGAGAGAGAGAGAGAGAGAGAGAGATAGATAGAGAGAGACAGAAACACAGAGAGAGATAAAGAAAGAGAGAGAGACAAAGAGAGAGGGAGAGAGAGAAAGAGAGAGGGAGAGAGAGAAAGAGAGAGGGAGGAAGAGAGAGATAGAGAGAGAGAAACAGACAGAGAGAGAGTGGGAGAGAGAGGGAGAGAGAGAGAGAAATGACTGTAAATTGGACATTTGGACCTCCAGAGCCTTAAACCAACCTTATTGTACAATCTTGAACTGAGAGATTTTTTTGTGAGCCACATAAATAATCACTGAATCAAAGAAATACTCAAGGACGACAACTCTCCCATTTTTATTATTATACTTTTGTCAGGGTGCTGGAACCTATGCCAGTTGACTTAGAGCAAAAATCCTAAACAAGTTGACAATCAGTTGTAGGGCACACAGACCCCTATTTTTATTTACAACCACAGTTGTAACCTCCACCGACATTAGGTGAATATACCACTAGACCATTATTATTTAATGCTATCCCAAAGTATTTCCATGTATACATTTACCACGATTGTGTAGTGATACATTCATTCATACATTCACCTAACTTTGGCGCTGGCAAAGTGGAAACAGGGTGATGGTGTTAATGTGAATGATTGCCTCAATACGTGCTCAACGAATGACTTGTAACTGTAATGACTACTCTGTAGCATTGTGTGCATTTGGGCTTTGGTCAATCAAACAGGATAGGCTCCAGCTCCCCACCATCTTGCAGCATTTATCCATTCATTCATCTTCAGTAGGGCTTATCGGCACAAGGGTTGCAGGCATGCTAGAACATATCCCTCCTCAATGCGGGCAGTAGGCAGGGTACACCCTGAATTAGTTGCCAGCCAATTACTGGGCACAATGAGACAAACAACCATTCAAGCTCACACCCAAACCAAAGGGAAATTTAAAATGTTCAACCAACTTACCATGCATGGGTTTGGGATGTGAGAGGAAACCAAAGATCACGGAGAAAACCCATGGTTGCATGGGGAGAACATGTAAACTCCACTTTGGAGGAGTAAACCCTTGTTCTCAAAACTGTGAGCCATATAAGCAAACAATTATTCTGCATCTTGCCATATAAGCAACATTTATTTTTTAATGGAGAAATTGAATGGCTGAAAATGTATATTTTCAAGCATCCCCTTAAATTTGATTTTCATATAATGTTCCTGTCCATTAAAACATGTGTGCAGTGCTCTAGAAGATAAAGACAAGTTCAGATATCTCACCCTATCAGATACAGTTCCTATACACCCCATCACACACCCTATAACCTTTTCCATGAAATGGAGCAGCCATGTTTTTTAGCTCCCAGTTAAATACCTTCTTTAATTATGGAAAGCCACAAGGGCCTGTAGAGGAGAAGGAAAACACTGTAAGGGTGAGAAAGAGTATGGTGGAGGACAGGGATGCGGTATTTTGCAGGGCTGTATAGAGTTGACAACCCAGGGCTGAATAGTGTAAATGGATTTCAAAACAGATGACCTGCATGCTGATCTCATGATCTGTGCCTTCCAGTCTTTCCTAAATGCAACCTTTTTACATCTCATCTTTCTCTCATCATCTGGCTTCTTTCTTGAATAGAACCCTCCCTTCAAACACACACACACACACACACACCACACCACACACACACGCACGCACACACACACGCATTATAGCCCGAGGTATTATCATAGAATATGTCCAGAGGTCCACGCTGGCCTTTCACCCTGGTGCCTGGAATAGAAGGGGGCCCTGTTCAGTGGCGGAGCATAAAATGAGGCGGGGCTATCAGCTGTATTGTTGGCAAAGTCTGCTGACTGACAGGTCATTTTTCACCCATTGTTTTTTATTTTAAACAGCAATTTTCACTTGCAAAGTAATGCCTCAGCAACCATGAAAGGCGTAGCTTCAATGCGCTTGTTATTGTTAAGTGATGATCCAAGTATGAGAGTAGCCAAAATTGTTCTCCCGGGTGTTTCATAATGGATTTTCTTTTTCAACATGAGCAATAGGACTTACTTAATTTATTACAGGCATGCTCAAGAGGGAATGATTATAATTGTACAAATTGTGGTTAAACTCACATTAAAAAAGATGAGACATTGTCACTGGGGAACCGAAACAGAAAATAACCTACGCAGACACAACACTTTATTTCAGGTTTATTTACTAGGATTTATGTTTACAGCCAGTGATACTCTAACATGCATCAGTCACTCAGTAGCTGTGGATTCCCAATTGCTGTTAGTATCTGGCTCTGTATCAAAGAAGAGGAACGAGACATGCTCCAAGTTTTAAATTGAATTTCATGGTGGATTAGTGGCAGTCCTCAGAAATGCATGTGAGCCTCCCCCAATGACGCGCTCATCGTCACACTCTAGAGACGTTATGTAGATGTGTGTCTCTCTTTCAACTAGTACACACCTAGTGGCTAACAATGTTGGTGTATAAGAGGATGTAATTGCCTCATTAGGTTATGTTTGCAAATGTCACCAGACTGCATTTTAAGACAGAGACTGGCATGACTCCTTATTCTAACCCTAAGAAATGTTTGTCATTACCCTCCATTCAACTGAATGTCCCAGCAATAATCAATTTATTTGAAACTGTTTGCATCCAAAAGCCATAAAGACTACAAGAAAACACCAGCAAAAACACAACAAATCATTTTTGTGATATCTCTTCTAGACTGCCCCCCTCCCCTAGTTTAAGATCATTTCTGAAGTGGTACATGCAGCCTTGGGTCTGTCTGTCTTATGCCATGTCTCTTTTTTACCACTGACCCATGCAAGAGGAGCAAGGGACTGGGGCCGGAGGAATGAGATAGGGGTGCATGTGTTGGGGGTGAACGAGTGTGTGTGTATCTATGAAGCAAATGAAGGGGGTGGCCCCTGCTAGCGGCACTGGGTGTGCAGAGCGCAAGAGCATTGGGGGTTGAATGAAAGCTGTTCAAGCCACTAGTTTATTCCCTTCACTCGTGGTCCTGGCCTGAATGACATGATGACTAACAGAGATGTGCTGTCATACGGACCGCCGTGGTGCTGACCTTGGCAATTCTGGCCTGAGCCTTGTATATTTATGTTAATATATTTCAGTTTTTACATTTATACCCACCAGGACAGAATAGTTGGTAATGTTTTCTTTATGAGAAATCTATTGCATTTACTTTATTGTTCGTATATAGTGTTTTAGTAGTGCATCCAATGCATTAAGTGTATTTAAACAACATTTTAAATGTGTTATACAGTAAGTATGAAATACTCCTGCAAAATATGTCTCTGCAATTCTATTATGAATGCCTCGGCTGCGGAGCACCCAAATGCAGGAAATGAAGGCAGTCGGAAAGTGCAGGTATAGAAAAACTTAAGGTTTAATGGGGAAATGACTGCAGAATAAACCTTAGAAACATACAACTAGGGGAAAATAAAAAAGAAACAACCTGAAACGGGGAAGCAGACTTAGGAGAAGATCCACACCGAGAGACGGCATCATTACCATGGACAGAAATTAATCGCACGCAAGGACAGGGAATAAATACACAGGGGTTGATAACAATCACATACACTTGGGTCACACAAGGAGAGCCAGAAAAGACACAAAAGTTGATACTCATGAACAATCACGTGTCCAGGACACACGAGGAAAAACACACCCAACAACCAAACCCCAACAAAACATGACAGCCCCTTTTAATTGTGGGCATAGTTAACCACTCCCAGATTAACAATAATCATATAATATCAGATAAGATGGCCAAAGTTCCAAAGCGGAAGGACCACTGTAGTTTGTAGTTTGAGACAGTCTGTTGCATAGGTGTCAAACTCATTCCAGAAACGGCCGAGTGGGTGCAGGTTTGAAAGAGAATGACTTTACCTCGCAAATATAGGTGAAAGAGTTTTAAATTAGAAGATGAGTGGTGTGCCTTGAGACTTTTGCAATACAAAAAAAAGTATGCCGCAGCTCAAAAACAGTTGGGAAACACACCTCTCGAGAGAGTAATGTTAATCGATGTTAAAAAAGCTTCATTTCAGGTGTGGGCCCATGAGTCTTGAATAGGATAATGATGCATAACACATGACAGCAAAACATTGGAGTGTTCTGTAATGGCCTTCCATTATAATTGGAGGAGTTTGGTCATAAAGAGTGGGCTAATATACATCATATATGCAAACCTGGTCAAGAACTACAGCAAACGTTTCATCTCTGTCATTAGCAATTGATGTTACATTGAGGTAACTTTTAAAGTTTGTTATTGACCAAATATTTATTTTAGGCACCATTGCTCAAAAAATGTTTCAAACTCCTACAATTTCATTTTTTTTCCACACATTGTTGAGTTGTTGATAATCACAGACCCCTCCCATCTTTGTAAAGGTAATAACATGAAAAACTGGTGTTTGCATGGCAAGTTTTTTCCGTAATTTCCGTTCACTAAGTTTTATCTCTTCTATGTCAGCAAATGCTATAATAGGGGTCTGTTTTTTCAATTAATTTGTGAAAGAAATTACTTCTCAGTCTGTACAAAGTTATAGTTTATAGTACAGTGTTTCCCAATCTTTTCTGAGCTGCGACACACTTTTTCCATTGAAAAAACACCATCTGAAAATCTTTTAATTTAAAACTATGTCGCCTATATCAACAATCGTCATTCTCATCAAAGTTTTATCAGCAGTAATCACACAAACCGCCAAAATTATTCCCAAATCAAATTTTTCACTCTGACCTAAGGTCACCAAAAGTTGATGTCTGCGGACCCTGAACAACTTCCGGTTCGACCGATGCAAAAATAAGCAATGTAATGTATTTAATCGCATAATTTTATGACTTGTTCCCAAATATTACTTAAATCTCCTCATATCTCATCTCATTTTCTGAACCGCTTTATCCTCATTAGGGTCGCGGGGGGTGGTGGAGCCAATCCCAGCTGTCTCCGGGCCAGAGGTGAGGGACACCCTGAATCGGTGGTCAGCCGATCGCAGGGCACAAGGAGACGGACAACCATGCACACTCACACCCATACCTAGGGGCAATTTGGAATGTCCTTTGGAATGCGGTAGGAAATCCACGCAGGCCCGGGGAGAACATGCAAACTGCACACAGGTGGACCGACCTAGACCTGAACCCAGGACCCCAGAACTGTGAGGCCGACGCGTTAACCACTGAATCACCAGGCCGCCCTCTCCTAATATTACGCAAAAAAAAAATTGTGCTCACACAGACTATACGTTGCCAAAAGTTGATGCCCTAGAAACCAAACAACTTCCGGTTCATGTTAGAGAAAAATAAGCTTCAAAATGACTGTTTCACAATTTTAATCTTGCAATATTATAATCTATAATTTAACCTTCATCACGTTTTGATTTGAACCTTGTAATTGTTCAATTTTAATCTCGTTATATTCTTGCAAATTCCTGCGGCACACCAGTATGCCACGGCACAGTGGTTGGGAAACACTGCTGTCGTGAAAAGTAACTACGATGAATATCATTTCATTTTTTAATCATATTTGCTATATCGTAACATAAAATGTCTTTTTTAGATTCAGTTTAACTGCCTGCTAATGGATGTTATCACCTTACTGTGTGGTCTGGTGATTAATGGCACAATAAAGAAAGACATTTCCGACAACCGCACTGACATGTGCTGCAATAATGTTGCTATGCAAATGTGGAGCAATCAATCTTGGCAGAGAAGTGGTTAAGTTTCAAAGGGAGGTAGAACAAAAAGCCAGCCATATTGGCAGTGTGGCGTGCCAAGTGGTAGTCATGGCCCCTGCCCAGCCCTCCTATTACGAGGCTGGCAGTAAGTTGGCATGCCCGCTTGAGAAAACAGGGCACTGACACCAGGAACATATGCAGCAACACCTGACTGCTGGGCTTCAGCATTGGACCTGCTGCTACACACAAACATAAATTAAACACAGCAACAGCGGAAAAGAGACATCATTATTGAGAAATGCAATTGTTTTGGCTGTTTTTGCATTCATGTGTTTCCATCAAGATGGCATATGCCAAATTGACTATACAGACTGAAAGGCATTTTGACTTTTCCCCACGGCTCACAAACTATCATACCAGGACCAGTAACGGCATGCACACTGACTCACGAGAGCAAAGCCACTGGGGATTCATTTCCTAAATCAGTGAGAGGATATGCCAAGCATGGCTTCTGTGCCAGTCGCCCGCGGTGCACCACACACCACCATGCTGTGCCAGCAAACAACACTGATGCCCTCCATTTGCAGTGTCACATTTATCAAATACATGCTGCTATCACTTAGCTCTCACTAGTCTCCACCCAGCCTCGATGTTCTCCATCTGCTCTCATCCACTGCAATGTGCCTCAACTGATGCAGCGTATGACTGACCTCAAGTATGTAGCTATATGATGGATTGGAGTGTATAGGAAATGAACTTTTACCATATGTAGTAGTCATTCCACTTTGCCTCAAAACAAACTGATATCTCCTTTACCTGTTTAATTATTAAATTATTATGAATATAAATATTTCCAAATTACAGGAATAAAATGTATAACATTGATTGAAGAATGTATTGTGAGCATTAAAAAAAATCACAAATCACTTTGAGAGACTACATTTAATATTCTTCCTTTAAGATACTATTTATTCATTCATGTTCTGAACCGCAAAGGTCGCGGGTGGTGCTGAAGCCTATCCCAGCTGACTTTCGGACACAAGGCGGGGGACACCCTGAATCTGTGGCCAGCGAATCACAGGGCACGAGGAGACAGACAACCATTCCATAGATCTTCTAACTCTGTAAGTACACCACACTACTAGAGCACCCTCCGCACAGTGTGAAAAATAAATTTAAAGGCATGTTCTATCTCGGCTTGCATGGGTTTTCTCCGGGTACTCCGGTTTCCTCCCACATCCCCAAACCATGGTAGGCTAGTTGAACAGTCTAAATTGCCCCTAGGTATGAGTGTAAATGGTTGTCTGTCTCCTTATGCCTTGCGATTGGCTGACAACCGTTTCAGAGTGTCGCACACCTCGTGCGTGTAGTTAGCTGGGATTGGCAGCGCCCCCCGTGGCCCTTGTGAAGATAAGTGGTTGAAAAAAATGAATGAATGAAAGTTGCACCTCAGTCAGTATAAGTCACAGGCTAAGTCATACAAGCTATAACAAGATCTGACTTGTAGGTTCTAAAATAACGTAATTTAAAAAAAATGTAAAGCAGGTGTCTCAAACCGATTCTGCCGAGGGCCGCAGTGGGTCCTGGTTTTTGTTCCAACCGATCCAGTGCCGACATTTTAACCAATCAGGTGTCTTCTAAAATAAGTAGCACCTGGCTGCAATCAACTGATTAACTGATTACACTTGCAAAAGGTATCCTCTTGTTGAGTTGGAATGAAAACCTACACCCACTGCGGCCCTTTGAGGACCGGTTTGAGACCACTGATGTAAAGAATGAAAAGTCAATTTATCCATTTCCAACACCACTAATCCTGTTCAGGGTTGTGGGAGACTGTCCCATCTGACACTGGGCAAATGGCAGACTATACTGTGAATTGTCACCTGTCACTTGTGGGACAATTAAAGTCACAACATTCAACTACATTGCTTTCACTAAAATCAGATGTATGTCAACTGTAACATCAGCAAAAATTGTTCATCAAAACTAAGCATGATTATCTTTGTAAACGTAAACATGTTGGTACAGCTCTAGTGTTGGATTTATATCCATAGCTGAGGCAACAAAGGTCGATGAATAGATATCCAAATAGGAGGAAAAAACAGTCTAAAAGAGTCTAAAAAGAGGAGTGAGGCAAAAGGAAATGCTATTGACAAGGCCAGTATTGTTTGCAGCTTCTCTAAGGGCTTAACTCTTGTGTGTCGTCATGTTTTGAGCAGCTTATGACTGTACAGGTGCACCTGCTCTCCAAATGTGTTTGCCAGAACCCCCAAGCTCACTAGTGCCGGCCCCTGACCTCAGAGATCCTAGGACCTACGGGTAATGGCAAGCCTGTCAATAAAGTCCAGGGTCACTAATAGACTAGCTTTGTTTGTTGATGTCGGCTACCAAAACTAAAAATAAGGTGAAATAATGCAAGTTCATTTAATTGCAAGGTGACCATGTTTCTCACTTCCTCTTATATGCTCCTCAGGTTCCATCTCCTTGAACAACTCTTGTCATTTTTAACTCTAAAGAGGTGCTTCGGTGCTGGGCTAAAAGGTCTTAATGCGCTTGCATTCATGGAGGCAGACCAAAGAGGGCTGTTTTAACCCTGTTTACGGCCTTGCATCCATTTGGCCAGGAGTCCCTCACTCCACGTAGCCTCCCCCTCTTCATATTTCGTGCCATTTTTCCACCTCCTTCACCCTCTCTTGCTCTTTCTTTCTTCCGCCCACATCCCAATTCTTTTGTGATAGGATATGAATGCACTTTGCTAGTTGATAATTACGCTCTCCTTCTATGCCCTCCTCTCTCTGACAGTGAGATCCACAGGCAGTCCTTATTCAGCCAGTAATTTGCCTGTCCTCCCATTCATTGAGAAGGTACAAATTATCCTGCACACAGGCACGGCCTACTCTCTTTGCCAGAGTGATGACGGCCACTAAGAAAATAACCAAGAAAATCCATTTTCTTTCCACTTTATGTTTAATCTAAAAAAGAGAGGCTGGTATTTCATTCAGAATCTAGCTAAAGCTCTTTAGTTAAATTAAGAAAGGTTTTAAAGAATTCCCAATATATGGGAAATCATAGTCAATTATGAGGTCATTATGTGATACTGGTGTCTCTCCATAACTGATTTGAAACAGATAATATGATAATATGCTTTTGACACAAAACATACAAACAAAGAATGAAATTAAAGTTAGAATCCCAGCTATAACGCCCTTTCCAGACATGTAAGAAGACAGGAACGTTTCCTGATGTTTTCATAATTCTTCTTTCATCAACACCCAATGTTAAGCACGAGCCTAAAACCCAAATTTGCGTAGGCCTCATTCAAAAACGACTTAGCGATGAACCCCAAATGACCCAATTCCACAACAAAGAGCTTGAAATTGTCTGACCATAAGTGACTGCACCATTTATACAGCCTTTATGAGTGGATCGCATTGTCAGGATTTATTGCAGCGCATGAATCACACACTGTATATCAGCCTGTGTTTAGAGTATTTGACAGGGTTGTTTTTTTTCCTCAACATATCTGTCTGAATTTAATTGTAGAAGGTCTTTGCTGAGCAGCACTGTCCATTTTCGTAATATATCTGTGAGATGCGTTGACTTCAGCATCCTCATTGGCTGGAACGAGAGTTCAAGCAGCTGGTGGCAATTACAGTAACAACACAACCACTGAACGGAGACTGAATGTTCGGGAAGTCAACAGAAGATTCTTCAATCACGGATCAATGTTTTGTCAAGTAATTACAGAAAAAAATATATCATAAATGCTAAAAGATATATGGCAATGAAAAGGGATAAACCATGTAACTGTACATAAAAAAGGCCTGATGATCAGGGAGGAGTACAGAGGCCTCCATTGTTCCTGTACGAAGCTCATTAGGTGCAGCTTCTTGAGATTAAAGCGATAGATATGAGCACCAGAGTCAAGGCTCGGGGTTAGAACTGGGGGCAAAAATCGACACTGCCACGGAAGAAATGATCCATCTCTAGTGTCCCTGACCCCACAGTAGGATCCTGCCTTTCATTCTGTGTTTTTTTCCCTCTTGATGCATTAAGAACATATTGTCTCTTTGCTTTGCATATCATCTGACTACACCCTCCTCATTTCTAATAAATTTGTCCTATTACCCCATTTTTTGGTCACTCTCCTCTATAACTGATGTTACCGTTCTCTCGGTGAGGGGTCCATAATTGATGGATCGCATTGAAGGATAAAGGCGTTGAACGTATATCTGCCAAAAGCACTACGCATTGATATTCACCCCGAGGCAAAGGAAAAGAAAGAGAGAGACAGTGAAAAAGAGAGAGGTGACCCTGCTGGCTGAGTGGCAGTGGCCATCATGCATAGCATCTCTAAAATGGAGAAGAGGGGGCGGAGGATGTAGGGAGGGTGAATGTCACTTTCAAGTGTCTCCTAGGCACTCTCCCTTAATGAGAGATGGGTTCTGCTCCACAGACAGCCAAGGAGACCAAGGAGGGACCCTCCCCACCTCCTCCACTTTCCTCCCCACCACCCCTCAGATCTCCAATCCTCCAAGGAGCTGAGAGCTAGAAGCTCTGCGTGCCTACATCCCCTCCACCTGCACAACCTAATTTCCCCATCATATCAACAACAACAAATGTAGTACAGGATTTGTGCTAACCCGTTTGTGCCTCTCTCGACGGACAACTCACATCACTCTCCTGAAGGCCTTCCAATATTGTTATTTAGTTGGTTCATATATGGCGTGTGAACAATTTAGCTGGTTTCTTCAGTGAGGGATGCGCTTTCATGCTATTTAGATAGCCTTCCTAGTGATTCATTCACAGCATCTGAAAGGAAAGGTGAGAGGAGAGCTCTCCCAGGAGTTCCTGTAGCCCCCATTTGTCAGACACACCCAGGCTCCGGATTTACATTTACCACCAGGATTTATGGGATTTCTGCCACAAAATGAGTCGAAACAGCAAAAATCGCGAGGTGAGAGAAAAAGCGGGGAAATTATTCAAAGCAGTGATTATTTTGGGACGGCTATTACGCATGCACACCTGATCAAGGGGTGTCACCCATGACTCCCCCTGTCCACCATGATGGAGAGGGGTCTCATCTGTGCCACGCTTTTATTTTACCTGACTTGCATGGAAGTGAATTCTCTTAGGCACTAGGTGAGTCTATATAGCTAAATTAGGCCCCCGGACAGGCAAAGAGACAAGAAAGAGGGGCAGATGAGACAGTTATAGATGCACAAGGGATCGGGATGAAAGATGCTGGTCAAAATCATTATAAATCTGCAACCAGCATGGCCACGATTAGACCATTGTGTATTTTCTTCTTTTGAGTGTGGTTCTTACCCCTACAAAAATAAGATAGTTCTTTTAATTTTATCATGATTTTACAGGCCATCAATTCAGATATAAATTGTAATGTTTTAAATCAGAAATTGTGTGTCTTGCAGTAGAACTAAGGTAAGTTGTTTTATACGCAAGGGAGATCGTTCTAAAGCTATAAAATACAATATTTAACTGTGATAGTAGAATATTATTCATTTAAAACAATATAAAGTACATTTCCTGGGCTTGTAAGAATTCCCACATTTCCAAAATTCTTCTTTCTTGTTATCGGCCATATCCAATCTTCTTTTTGGTAACACGGTATATTAATGTTTTTTTTTATGGCAGTGTCACAAGACAAAATCATGACATGACAATGCCCTGAATATGAAACAATATTTTTGACTGATCTCATTGTGTCATTCAGTTAAAAGAAATCAGTAAAATTTCACTTTGTGTACAGTCGATATTGCTTCAAGTAAGCATTCATTCACATTCTTTACAGGTGCTGGGTGATGACAGTCTTATAGCATTGTCTTAAAAGGCATTCGAATAAAGTGTAAACTTGTTGGTTTGATTACCTCTAAGAAACAAAAATATGTATGCACTTGAGTCCAGTATATTAAATCTTTGATACATTTGTCTAAACTTAACTTTGGATTGATTGATTGATTTGTTTATTCATTTATTTATTTATTCATTTGTTTGTGTGCAGGTGGCCCAGCGGCTGAGTGGCTAGTGTGTCGGTCTCACAGTTCTGGGGTCGGGGATTCGATCCCAGGTCAGTCCTCATTGTGTGGAGCAAGTATGTTCTCCCCGGGCTTGTGTGGGTTTTCTCCGAGTACTCTGGTTTCCCCCCACATCCCAAAAACATGCAGAATAGCCTGGTTGAACACTCTAAATTGCCCCTAAGTATGAGAGTGAGTGTGAACAGTTGTCTATCTCCTTGTGTCGTGCGATTGGCTGACCACCGATTCAAAGTGTCCCCCGCCTGGTGCCTGTAGCTGAGATAGGCTCCTGCTACCCCGCAACCTTTTTGAGGACAAGCGCTTCACAAAATGAATGAATGAATGAATATTTATTGTGCTTGTGAACACAAACAATAATCAATCATAATCATTTGAGCACAAGAAATGAATTTGTTTGATTTATGTGAGAAAAATAACTCCAAAGTACAAGTCAGGATTTTCTTTCACTATATTAGGCTATATTTTACATTTGCCCAATGGAATTACATTATATTGTAAAATTATGACTTAAAGTCACCTTCTGGATGACAGTCACTAATCCACCTGTTTGATGTGTAATTCAGAAGCCCAGAAAATGTCACGGTGACAACGTTCCATTCAATGTGGCTCTTAAAGCCGTGCTCACCTTTGGTGAGAATCATCACTTTTAGTCATTACTTACAGCACTTTGCAGTCAGGATGTGAAAAAGGTGAGTGTTGCCAAGTTAAAGCACATGCTCCTGTGCTGTAGTGTTACTATGGAGGTCAGCCGAGCAGTGACACCCAGTCCTTTTTGCCCGCTAAATTCATTATCAGGGCCTCCCAGGAATGACCCGATTTTAATTCAGATGCACTTTGTTCAATTACAGCACCTTACACAGGAGCAGGTGATTGTCTTCCATGTTTATTTAAAGCCCAATTTACCTCCCTTGCATTTTGGAAACTTCTTTCTCTTGCTGAAGCAAGAAGATGAAAATATATCATGAAGCAGTCAGCGGTCCCAGAGTCAAAACACAAATGATGATTAGGTAATCACAATTGAAGATGAAGAGAGTTAGGATAAGAGCTTGCATGGGGTCCTGGGTTCATGTCCATCTGTGTTGAGTTTGCATATTCTCCCCGGGCCTGCGTGGGTTTCCTGCGTGTATTCCGGTTTCCTCCCACATTCCAAAGACATGCACAGTAGGCTGATTGGACACTCCAAATTGCCCCTAGGCATGGGTGTGAGTGTGGATGGTTGTCCGTCTCCTTGTGCCCTGCGATTGGCTGGCCACCGATTCAGGGTGTCCCCCGCCTCTGGCCCGGAGACAGCTGGGATTGGCTCCAGCACCCCCCGCAACCCTAATGAGAATAAAGCGGTTCAGAAAATGAGATGAGATCTAGTAGTGATGAGATCAACAAGGCTAACATTTTTCCTGTACACACAAAACAAAGTACAATTACAGATGAACCAAAATAAAATTCGTACCCAAAACTTAAATGTTATATTACAAAAAAAAATTCCTAATAACTTGGAATAACAATTAAAAATTATATTAATTTGGCACTGACATTTCAAAATGCACAACCTAAAATAAAGTTAAACAGAAAATGTGTTAAGGCTACGGTTGCCTTGTGGTGTAGAGGTTCACTCACTAGCCCTCGGTGCGGGCAGATGTGGACTCAATTCCTGCTGGTGGCGGTATGATTGGGGATGCGGATGGTAATTTTTTTCTCTGTGTACCCTACAGCTGACTGGCGACCAGTCTAGGGTGTAGTCTGCTTTTCGCCTGAACACAGCTGGGTTAGGCTCCAGCACCCTTTCGAGGATGGGTAGTATGGAAGGTGAATGAATGAATTGGAAAATTTATTATTTAAATTGACCGACTATAGAGTAAAAATCATAACCTTTTAAACCTTTTAATCTTATAAATCTCATTGTACCTGTATAATGCCAATAAAAGCATTCAATTCAATTAGTAATCCAAATGACAATACTTATAATAATAACAATCTGACAGAGATGATCTTTGTAATTTATTTTATATTTGTATTATAATTTGGTTTTCTGTTTCTTTCATTTCTGCTTCCGGATGGCCTTTATTTTTTAACAGCTTTCAAGACTATTTAATGTTTTGTTCTTTGGTTTGTTCAATGTTGTGGCAACTGAAGAGTTTTATCATGTCTTTGGTTGGAGATGTGATTCCACAAAACTCCTGCCTGAAATGCATTTATAGACCTTAGTGAAATAGGCACAGTTCGACATTAAACACTGATATATTTCACCACCCACTTTGTTCCGTATTCATCTACAGTATAAATTCTATACACCATTAATTATTCGGATGAAAAGCAGATCGAGACATTGTATTTGAACCCGTTTCAAAGAGTTTTACATTTTCTATAATTGTCTTTTTCCTGGCAGCCCATGATCAGTTGACTAAAAATGCCCTACTCTTTGTGCTGGCTGTTCCCAAGATGATGAGCAGATCATCCATGTCCAAAGGAAAGTTGATTCTTCCCAAACTATACACTCTTTTGTCTTGTACTTTTATTTAAGATAGAACAAGGCAGACACCATTAACTTTTTTTCTGTTTGTACTATAGTAAGTAAAAAGTGTGTGCTGCCAGCAGCATAAATGTATTTTTCCCCTAAGATTCTGCTGTTTTTTGTAGTAGTTATAATAGTAGTAGTAAGGATAATATTAAAATTACTGTGGCATTATTATTATTATTATTATTATTATTGCAAGTGATGAATTTGATGAGGATTCTGATAATGATTATTATTATCATGATGATGCCGCTGATGCTTGTAAAAGAGGCCAGGAAGTTTTGCGCATTTTTATTGGCCACTTGATTCTTCCACATTAATTGAAATACATTTTCAAAAATGACAGCAAAACCTGCTGCAAAGCAATCAACCATTGGTGGAAATCGGTTGCGGTTGATTGGTCGCCGGTCTTTTGGTCGCCGTCTTTTGGTCGCGGTCTTTTGGACGCCCCGACCGCGACAACGGGCGACCAAAAGACCGGCGACAAAACAAGGTAAAACAACACAGTCTACGCATCAATAAAAGCCAACAATGGCCATGAGCAGTTTCACTGAGCCGACGTGTGAGTGTATAAGAGTTTGTATGTACATGGGTTGTCCCCTTAGGAAGGGACGTCAGTCAGGGTCTTAACAAGTTCTCCAACAAAACACAATAAAAGTACGGGAAATTTGGAGCTTTTCTTTAGCCTAACAATTAATAGGGCATTAAGTATGACAAAATAATAATTTGCAGTTTGTATTTAGGGAATTTGAGCAACAATTTAAATGGTAATTATCACTTACCTTCGGGGCGACCAAAAGACCGGCGACCAATCGACCATGTAACGGTGGAAATAGAGTTCAGTTGTGTGCGACATCTCTGAGTATATGGTAGACCTACATTCTTCATTTTTTAATATCTTCTATTGGTAAAGATTTCATTCCGTAACTTACACGTATTTAGGTATTTTGCCGATTCAACATAGCTTATGGAGAAGCACCATCAATTTCGTCACACGCAGTTTCTGCGTGTGATGACAAGTAGGCTTTTGTGTTGTGGTAATGACGACATGGCCTATGTCCGATTATTATTATTATTATTCCTGTGTGCATGTTCTCCCCGGGCTTGCATGGGTTTTCTCTGTGTTCTCTGATTTCCTCCCACATTCCAAAAACATGCATGGTAGGCTGTTTTTTTAGGAATAAGTGTGAGCGGGAATGATCGTCAGTCTCCTTGTTCTCTGCGATTGGCTGGCCAGCAATTCAAGGTGTCCCCCGCCTGGTGCCCATAGTTAGCTGGGATAAGCTCCAGCACACCCCGCGGCCCTTGTGAGGATAGGTGGGATGGATAATGAATGAATAAATGAATGAGCCTTGTATTTTGTCATTTCCTCAATGTCTGTTGAGATAAGCTCCATCATCTTGTGATCACCCGTGTTGAAAATGCTAAGGTAAATATTGTTATTGCATCTAAATTACAGTTTTAAAATGGAAGTTTTTTGTCAAATTCTTAAAAAAAAAAAATAAATTTCATGATTCCAAAATGAAAACTCGCACAAAAAATATGACTTTGAAATAACCTTATTGAAGACAGACATTTCTACTCAAGCCAGTGCTAGTAGTTCTCAAGTCTACCTGTTATCTCTACTTTGAACTTTAAATGGAATTGTAGAGTAGTTTAGCAGAATAGGACAATCAGTTCTTTTAGATGGCAGATTGGGATAAAAACGATACATTTGTGAGGTAATATGATGGTGGATGAACATGGCCGTGTAAAATATGCCTTTGATAAATTTCGAAAATTATTCTATGAGAAACACTGACAGTGGTAGGCTGTCAGGGCCTGTAAGGTCTTCTCTGCTAAAAAAATATATCTGAATTATATACTGATGTTAATTAGATTATGTCCATGAATACTCATCTCATCTCCTGATCTCATTATCTGAACCACTTTATCATCACTATAGCCGTGGGGGGTGCTGGAGCCCATCCCAGCTGAATTTGGGCCAGAGGTGGGGAACCCCCTGAATTGGTGGTTACCCAATTGCAGGCCACAAGGATACAAACAACCATTCACGCTCACACTAATACCTAGGGCCAATTTGGAGTGTCCAATATGCCTACCAGGCATGTGTTTGGAATGTGGGATGAAACCAGACTACCAAGGGAAAACCCACACAGGCCCGGGGAGAACATGCAAACTCCACACACGAGGGCCAACCTGGATTTGAACCCAGGTCCCCCACTGTGAGGCCGACACGCTAACCACTCAGCCATCGGGCCGCCCTCCATGAGTACTTGTTAAATAATTCCGAATTATCTGTCAACGTTCTTCCTTTGCTTTTCCCCTGGTTTCACTGCTTCCAGGTTGTGTCTGCATATTTTGTTAGGTATGGTTTCAGTCGGGCGGCCCGGCGGCTGAGTGGTTAGCGTGGTGGATGAGTGGATAGCGCGTCGGCCTCACAGTTCTGGGTTCCTGGGTTCAAACCCAGGTCGGTCCACCTGTGTGGAGTTTGCATGTTCTTCCCGGGATTGCGTGGGTTTTCTTCAGGTACTCTGGTTTCCTCCCACATTCCAAAAACATGCATGGCAGGCTGGTTGGGCACTCTAAATTGGTATGTGTATGAGTGTGAATGGTTGTTTGCGATTGGCTGGCTCGTGTCTGAATTCAGCTGGGAACCCTTGTGAGGATAAAGTGGTTCAGAAAATGAATGAATGGTCTCAGTCATTTTTGGTTGGGCTTTTGGTGTTCGGGCTTTTTCCCTGAGTGACCTGCCCGTGTGATTGCCCATTGAGTTCACCTGCCATGTCTGGTGTCTGGTGTCTCTCCTGCTCACTGCCTCTCATGTCACCCATGTGTTTCTAATTGTCCCATCAACCCATGTCTGTCTATTTAAACCCTATGCATTTTTTAGTTATTGTCGGATCACTTGGTGTTCATGCCTGTTTCTATCCAGCACTGTTCAGTCCTGTATCTGTCCTTACATTCACCTCCAGTGCTCCTTGTTCCCTATATTTTTCCATTTTAAGTTTGTTTCATTTGTCTCAGTTGCTAGTTTTTGTATATAAGGTTATTTTTGTGAATAAGTCTTAGCTATTAATGTTTTATTACTGTGGGCTTTAACAAATCAGAATTTGAGTTGGCGACACCAGGGACTTCTAGAAAACGTACCAAAAAATTAGAGCTGTAGCTTCAGTAAAAGTTTAAAAGCCATAAAATTGTTATTGAGGGTTGGATTGATTCAGACGGAGCACTACTGAAGGCCTAGGTGTGAAATGCACAACCAAAGAGAGCACTATTCAAATTGCAGTACACACTTTTCTGGCACTGTTTAATGAAAAAACAACAAGTATAATGTCTACTAATCATAATTTACACACTCCCCAGCACCCATACCCTCATTCCATTGTCTTTGTGAATCTACCAATTTGGTGGCCATGGTGATGCTTGATATGTGGCATAACATATGTGGGAAATATTCTAAGGCTTTTGTGGTTTGGCGGGGAACCACCTAATCTTTTGGATATAGCTCTGCCTTAGATACCAGGTCTGAAAGGCTTTTAAGGAGAATAGGACAAAGGGACTCTTAATTTCCAATACGGATTCGTCGGTTGTCAAACCAATTATCATATCAGGAGGTATCAGGCTATGACAACTGTCAGAGCACAACCTCAGGACAAAGGTACTATTGTGTCTGAAGGAAATCTATTTGCTCTTGGTCAAACAGGCAGGGACGAATAGGTAGAAACTATCATAGGCTGATAGGTTGAAGAGCTAAAATGCACATTCAGTTTTAAATCTACGGAAAATTATAATTTCATTGGATTTATTGATTTTCTGGATATGCATGTATTTCATATATAGATTTTTCTTTCTTTCACATAAATATATATATGTACTTTATTTTTTTGCTCATAGTATCATTTTTTTAACATACAAGATGCTGCTGACAATATTCACTGGTGTTGAGATTAAGTGCTGGTGACAAAGAAAGATGCCTGCAGGACTCTTCAAATAACCATCCTCACACAACGTGATACAGACAATACTGGGACCAGCTCCGAGATGAGCTGCCAGTCTAAGCATATGTTGCAGAGGGACAAAAGCGCTGGGCAAGGAGGTGGGGTTGGAGAAGATGGTGAGCCGCAGTGGGTAACCATGATAAGTATGATAAATGGACAGACGGGCAGAGGGTAGGATAGCGGGTGAGATAAAGAAGAACCAGACAGGAGGGAGGGCAATGACATGTTGAAAGGGATGGGGTGGCCGTGCATGAAAGGGCGGATGGAACAAGAGGGGGACGGGCTGGGGCCAGTGTGGAGTTGAAGGGGTGATGAGGGTAAGTTTGAAGTAAAACTGTTCGGACATGTGTGACACGTTGGGGCACTGGCAGGAGTTGTGTCATTGGTGCATCTGACTTGTGCGGAGCCTGGGAGAAGTAACGCATTGGAACAGTCGTGGAATGGTCACTGTATGCCACTGCCCTTTTCATCAGATGGCCTGTAATAACATGTCAAAACATTTAAAGAGGCTGCCTGTTGAAATGCTGCTAAAGACTAAATATCCTCTGGCTGATATCGAAGGCTGTTTTGCTCAAGACTTTATTTGACTACTTTGAATAATGCTTTATTTAGCAGGAAATAAAATCTCCAAGCCAAGCCTTAAAAATATCACGTGTCTTTGTGATGAGGTCCAGTGTTTAGTGGCTGTAGACTGATGAAACTAAGCAGCTTCTTTTGGCCATATAAACAAAGTCCCTTCGAGGAGAAAATGCCAGCGTACCCCAGACATCCCTTCCAAGAAATGTGACATGACATGAAACAGACGCAGGTTCAAGCCATGGCCTTCAGGCCCTGCTGAATTACTATTCCATAAGATTTAAACTGCTAACACGTTATTTTATTGATTTGAAATTAAAATTAGCAAAATAGCTAATTACTTAATGGCCACTCAGTGGAGCAGTGGTTAGGGTGTTGGCTTCACAATTCCAGTTTCGAGCTTTTGGTCCTCCCTGTGTGGAGTTTCCATGTTCTCCCCAGACTTGCGTGGGTTTTCTACAGATCACTAAAACATGCAGGGAAGGCTTGTTGAACACTCTAAATTGCCTCTAGGTATGAATGTGAATGTAAATGGTTGCCCGTCTTCTTGTGCCCTGCGATTGGCTGGCCACTGATTCCGGGTGTGGTGCCCATGGTTAGCTGGGTTAGGCTCCAAGACCCCCGCTACCCTTGTGAGGATAAACGGTTCAGAAAATGAATGACTTTGTTACTTAAGAGTGAATTTTAGCTTGCATGGTGAAATGAGCCCGTCTGACTTTGGTGCGGACAGGCGTGAGCTCAATTCCTGCCGATTGGGGGTGCGAATGGTCGTTTGTCTCACTGTGTGCCCTACGACTGACTGGCGACCAGTCTAGGATGTAGTCTGCCTTTTGTCCAAAAACAGCTGGGTTAAGCTCCAGCAATCCCTGCAACCCTTTCGAGGATGGGCGGTATGGAAGATGAATGAATGAATAAATAGTGAAATGAATAACATAATGTACAATACTTTTCCGGGTACTTAAATTGCGTACCAGACAATTTTGAGATGGAATTTAACAAAAGTTTAGATTAAAAAATCATATAGGAATAGCCATAAACAACATTGATAACATTGAAAATATTAAAAAAAACAGTAGAGCTTCATTGGACACACCTGCACTTTCCAGTGAGATCGAATAAAAGCTGTATCAATAATTGATTTTTCTTTCTTTTCTGGGGGGGAGTGATATAAATACTGGTGTAAGAAAGTTCTCTGTACAGTTCACTTTCACATCACTGAAAGTGTGAGCTGAAAATGTGTTTGTGATTGTAAAGCATTAAGGCAAGGACTCCTAAGTATAATCCGCTATTCATTGAATTATTAACCCTGTATCTACTGTAAGAGTCCTTTAATGGCCACAGCTCATAAACGAGTACCAGACCATAACTGAAACTTGCCAAACGCAACGTCACCCAAGCAGGTCTGCTTTATTCCGAAACTGGCCTTGGGTCACACAATCACAGTATTTATCCTTCAGGATTAGTATGGCCTGAAAGCGGTTGCGGGTTGAGAAGAATGAGCAAAACTGATAAAAGACATTTCAAACTTTATGAACTTAAGCGAGCAATTGCTGCTGTCTTTCGGAAGGATAAACCCTTTGTTCTCCAGGCACCGAACAATCAATACTGATCAGTGCCAGGCATCTTTATGCAAAGACTGCTGAAATACTGCTCAAAAGGAAGAAAAAGAACTGAGTCTCCTTTTCTGTTCTCTCCTTGTTTGTCAATTGTTGTTCACGTCTGCTCTTTTATCTGGTCTGCACTCAGCAGCCCGTTTGGAAGGAGGCACATTTTTGTGAACTGGTTGTCAGGGCGTTAGGTTATCCGCTAATGTTTTAATAAATGATGCCTAATTATTGAAAGAAGCATTGGTTCTAATCATTCATTATCAGAAAGTCAGATGTAGTCATAGGCTGTATATCTTTAAAACACTTCATAACTGCTGATATGGAACTGCACAAAGCATGTTTGCCTCTTTAGCAACATATATAATATTTGTAATATGAGAACAACATGAGAAAAATATTTTCCATCATGAACTGCATGTCCTCTTTTCTCCCTCCCGATGGTGGACTCCCACAGTCCTTAGGCCTTTGTGTCTGTCTCCTCTTTATGAATAGAGGCTTAAAGATGGCCTGAAGCAATGCATCTTCTGCTCCCTCATTGATAGCCAATGCATAATTCATTTATTTTCATCACTTCATCAGATGTGCATAAGACTCACCCGGTTATTTTTGGGGGAGGAGCATTTTATTATGTTTTTGCCATCATTACTTCCCAGGGTCTTATTGAACATGTTTGCCCTATTCAAGTCATTCACGGCCTCTCAACTTTTTTAAGGCCCCCTCCGAGATGAAAGCCCGTCTTTATTATTGATTATCAGAGGGATTATCTCTCTGTGAAAGTTAAGGTTAAAACTACCCCCCATGCCACCAGTTAATGGAAGGGAACTGATTTCTTTTCATCAGGAGGTGTCACATCACGCTACTCTGACATAGTCTGGCTTAGAGGATTTGTGCAGATGAAACATAGATACAAATAATAATCACAATGTTTTAATTATACACGTTCTTATCATCATATATTCTCTTTGTCTCTTTCCCCATTCAAGCTGGCCCACAAAAACACTCAACCTGCTGAAAAATGCTTATTTTGTGAGTTTTATGCAAGATAAGGGACAAAGAATATATCCTGTGTCCACATCCCTGAGTGGTAAGTCAGCGCCCTGGTCCAATTATTCACAGCTCTCTCCCCTACATTTCTCTACTTTAAATGAAAGACAAACAAAAAGCCCCAAAAGCAGCTGGCTCGCACGGCGCTTCTTGTTAAAAAAGCAGCTCGCTCCTGACCTGCTCTTCAGCCATTGGCCGCAAGTCTCCAGTCTTGACCGTATATTATCTTCCAGACTCAATTCTTCTCTTCCTTCACTCCCCTTCACTCTTACCTCTTTATTTTTTTTATCTCACCAAGAATAAAGCACTCCTAATGACTGTGGGCGCTCAAGGGCCTGCTGGTGCCCGGGTCCTCGGAAGTGCAACATTGTGGTAAAAAGAGGGACATATCCTACTTTTCTACCTCCTCTTTTTTCACAGGTGGGTTTAACAGGTCAAAAGGGGTTAATGTGCTGCAGTTGTAGAGATTTGGGCTATTGTCATGCCAGCAAGGCTGCCTGAAAAAAATAAAATCATTTTAAATGTTTTTTGTTGTTGTTTGTTTTGTTTTGTTTCTATAGTTTTTTTTTATACTGGTGTAGTTTTGTCGTGTTTTCATTTTCTTTCAAAGTTGTATTTACTTACAATTGAAATGTGATCAAATTCGGAACTTGCATTTACTGTAATTATTTTCATGTATAGCAACTACTTGTGTATGGTACACAAACATCCACCATATAGTCGTTGGTTTAAGGCAGGCAGGCAAGGTCCTTAGATGTAATCACGAACCAGCTGCTTGGTGAACAGAATACATGTGATATGCATTACCATTGAGAAGTTTAGTGTTGCCCTGACATTCTCTCCATGAAAAGTACTTGAAATACTTTTTTAATCAAATGAGTTGCAAAATGAACAGAAAATAGTTGAGATATCGATGAGTTTAGTAATATTGGTTTTTATTAAAATATTTTTTCTCAAATTTTGCTCTGTACAATAAATGCTAGATTTGCAGCAATTACAACATGGCAGACGTTTGACGTTCAAGCTGTTGATTTGTTGAATTTATGTAGTTTGTTTTTCTGAAACAAACTATAGGATGAATTTGTTGGGATACTGTGAACAAAGGAACCGCATTTGGGTGTGGAATAAAACAAACAAGCCAAGAGCACCTTGAGTACGCCAAGAGTACAAAATGGTCTCGATTTTGAGTCATACTATGCAGCGATTTATCCACAGTTCGAACAGAACTGATGTAGAAACCAGTGCAACTCTCTCATAACTGTGCTTCAACATCCTAAAGAGAGGGTTAAAAAGATGGCAATAATGTAAAACATTACCTTAAGCGCCATAAATCGTGTCCTGGGAGTAGCATGTTGCGTTGGAGGACTTTCCGGCCGAGCCTTACTTCAGTGGATGCATGTATAAAACACTCTTAGTCGCTGAAAGGCTTGTAAGAGGGTTTTATCAGGATTTTAGGGTATGAAGTCAAACTTATTTAATCAGAGTCAATGGAAATTGCTCTGTTTCAAAACCAACCTCAAATGGCACTTTCTGGTACTGCAGTGTTTTAAAACACTAGGTCTCCTTTAAGCCTTGTGAGATTGATTTCATAAACCTTTTGATTGCCTTTTTCATCTGCAAACGGTTTTGCTGAAACAATTCATTTTAAAGGTTGTGAGATAAATATCCTTTTTGTTCTGCCATTTTTTGTTATTTGCATTTAGCAGCTTTTTTCCTGCCCCTTTTTCCTTTTTTTTACATCGTAATGGGATTCAACCACTTTACTCAAGCTTATCAATTCAATATCAGTACAGCTCAAAAGATATTTATATATTAAGCTTTTGTGCACTCCTTACAGCATTATTAAGGCTCCCAGGACAACAAAGTGCCCTGTAAAAGCACCAGGTTAGCACAGGGAAAAAAGTGCAGTTGTTCCTGAGTTAAGTTCACATCAAACACAAGGGGCTCCAAGTGAGAGAAGATGAAAGAAGCATGCCTGACCCGGAAGATTAGACCAACACTGCTGCCAGTTCTGCGGCACCCAGGGGCCATTCTCACTCTGGGATTCTACCCCTCCTTCTTCATAAACCACAATGGACTTTAGCATAGAACAAGCCTAGAAAAAGAGGGTAAATAGGAGGAAAGGGGATATAGACACCGGCGGAGGAGGGATGGAGAAATGGTGTAAAAGAGCAAAATGAGGTGGGAAAAGGATGAGCTGAAAAGACGAAGGAACAAAAATACAGCATAATTTTAATGCTTAATGCAAAACCGGTGCAAGACTACCCAACCTACTTTTTTCCCATCCTCTGACAGATAGTGGTGAGGCGAGAAATAAGTCTGATTATCATAATTGCTAAAAGTGTGTGTGAATATTCATGATTTTTACAGCCTTATTATAGTAACAAATCCACAACACAATGAATGTAAATGCATTGTGATATTTAACATAGCGCAATGCCCTCAATCCCTGGATGAGTGTGTACGTGGAGGGGGGACTGCAGCTGTGGGTGTTAAGGTTGGGTGCTATCTCTAACTGGCCCTCATCAGCTGGCTGAGCTGTTCCCATGCGTCACGCACACTGGGGAGAACAGGGAATGTGAGAGGGATGTACAGGGGAAAAGGGACAATACCCTCCGGGTGAACAGAGAGAATCAATCTGTAAAGAGAGTGGGGAGAATCTTTTGTGGGCAAGTGATGGACTAAAGAAACTGAAAAATTGTCATTAATAGAGGAAAAACATGATCTTTCTCATTAACAATCACTGTCTGGAAAAAGAATATAGGAAGTTCAGGATAAAAAGTGTATGAATACATTTTCCCTGCCAGAATTAGACAATAGCCAAAAGCTCCTTAGACATGCCTCTTGCTTCCATTTAATTCCCCCTGAATCTTAATTTTCATCCAATAAATTTCACTGACTATTTTGGGGGAAACTGTTTCAAGGTACACAATTGCATGACTGGAGTAGTTTGGCATGGTAGAGCCCTCAGACCCATAAAATACCCTAAGGATGACCTACAAGAACCATTACTTTCTTCAATATCATTAGTTGTATTAAAATCCCTTCTTCACTAAAAATACATGCAGCAACACTCACAAAGACCCCCTCTTTCTGACGTGCCCATGTATCTGAGGTGCCAGATGGCACAGGATGAACCTTCCGGAGGGAAAGACAGCATGGTGACCCCCCTTCTTCTCTCACACACACTTTCTCACAGACTGAAGTGGGGGAGTAGAGGTTATCAGTGATGCCCATCAAAGCATTCACACATAGGCTATGTGCTGACAAACTGGAAAGATTCAGCGATATCAAGGCATGTACTAACATATTCAGAGAGAGGAGAAGAATTTGAATGGCCCTTGGGCCTGCTGCACTGCTCCACGGACATTGCCAAACATCAAACGTTGACTTTGTTTTACAAGGCCTGCCCTCTCATAATGTGACGCTATCACATCTCCACCTGCATGCTACAACACTGACCCACACTGAGACCTGCGCCATGCAGCAACAGGACCCATGAATGTTGTCCAAAACCATTCATACTAGGAGATGTGTGCTTGAACAATTCGAGACAGGCGAGGTTATTGAGTCAGTGGGTGCAGAGATTAATCAGGTTGATGTTGCCTGTTCAGATCCTTTTATTCCAAGTACCGCACTGCATGCCATGTACAATATGGGTTGGAAAAAGAGCGTAGAAGGCCTAAACAGAACATTTCCAGTTAAAGACAAAAGAGAGTTGCAAAATCCAATGAGAGATGAATATTGAGGGCACATTATGAAGGCCTTGGTCAAGTCCTGGTCTTGAATCTCAAAGGTTTTGGACATGGACTCAGGATTTTCCATTAACCCATTCAAGAGTAGCACTGATCATCCAATGTTCAACATTGGTTGCATAATAGTTAAGAAGAGACCAGTATTACAACAGCAACCACTTAATTATTAACTGTATATCACCTTATTAAACTATATATATATATATATATATATATATATATATATATATATATATATATATATATATATATATATATATATATATATATATATATATATATATATATATATATATATATATATATATATATATATATAACATATTGTCTTGGGATTGAATGCCAAAAGTGTCTTGGTTTTGTCTCGGTCTCAGAAAGTTTCACTCTGATTTTCAAATACGTGGTCTTGAGTACAACACTATGGTATACCGAATAGTAATTGTATTTTGACTCACAAATTGTATTCCCCATTGTATAATTGCAGGTTTTTTTAATGCTGAAATGAAAGCAATAAGTGTATCAAATCTGCTGGCGATAAAAATGATTTTCTACAGTGTGTAGTCTTCTGACCCACTATATGATCTAAATGTGTTACTGGTGTGGTAAAAAAGGTTATCTTACATTCTTTGCCAAAAACCTCATCTGCCCGAAGATATTAGGAAATGCATCTTAAAAGCCAAGTTTACAGAATTCAAACTAATGGGCATTTTCCACAGTTACATACCAAATGTTTTTTCCACCTTCCTATGGTTTAAGAGCTTATTTGATTTCGTCCTCATTCTCCGTCTGGAGGGAAAGCTTGCACTGGGAGGACAGGCCAAGCCATCCCAAAGGGCTTCATCACTTATCAGCAGCCTTCTGAGATTCCACTAAGATTCACCCCCTTATGAATAATCTCACCCACAGGCAAAAGAAAAGGAGGGGGATGCGAAAGATTATTTAGAAAGACACAGGGCTGTTTGGTGATAGTTTGAGGGAGAATACAAAATAAAACGAGTAAGGACAAGGGGGAGATTGGATACGAGGTATAGAGAGAATAAAAAGGGCTAGAGGCGACACAGGGCTGAGAGAAAGCATGGCAATAGGAAGTCTTTTGATGTGTTTCCCCTTTTCTAGTGCGGGCATCAGGGTGGTTGGTGGTGCAATAGCTTGCCCCTCTGCTTGAAGGGACTGACTAGTTTATTAAACGCTCCCACCGCCGCTGTGCCTCCAAGCATGATGGGATTAATGCTGGCATAACCCTTTACTTAATATATTACAGAGGGACACTGGCTAATTTGATTTGATATTATTTTAATAAAGTTCTGTGATGATTTGGAAGATTGTTTCAGGCTATCAGAAATAATTTTCCAGTTATTACAACCGCTCAGGCAAGTCCTTTGATAGCAGCAGTAAGTCTTGCTGCATGCAAAATACATTAGCTGTTAAGTGTAAGTGCATTAAGCTACTGGAGGAATACTTATAATGAGGGTGCTCCGAATTGCTGAGTGTTGGGAAAAGGTGCCCGCATGTGCTGTGGGCAAACACCATGTAAGTCAAACATGACCAAAAAAAAACATGAAAAAAAGGATGAAGAAAAGCACACGGATGACCGAGGAGGAGGCAGAACAGGAGCGGCGATGTGTTTGGTATGCATTGAGCTCATGCATGTCACCATTGTTGAATCTCAGAGGGCTACATGGTTATTTAAAGCTCTGCAACCAGCGTGGGTCTCCCAGAACAATAACGAGGGACATTTTCTATTCCAACTTTGTCAGTGCACCATCAAATGATTTTGTTTTGAAAATGGCATCTTTTTCTTTATTTACCAATGTTGCATTTTAGCATGTTTTGAATATTTTGCAGTTCTTTTGTCTTGAGTTGTGCCTCATTTCATTACACCATTGTCCATGCTGTATTAGAATAATCCTGTTTTCCACAGGCGGTTTTGTTCACTTCACACCACAAATGTTGCCAGTCGAAAATAATCCCGCTACTGTCTCTTCCCCAATTTACATATTCCTTGAGATAATTGGAGAGACTCGGGATGTCTCAAACTATTTCCTTCATCCAGTGTCCTGAGCACCCTGGAAGTTTTGGAAGAGAAGTAGTGAGGTTAAGAAAGGGGGTTGAACTTACGTTAGTTGCAATGTTTTTGTTTTGCTTATTCCTTAAACCCCAAATGACACACATTTCCCTCTGAAAAGATAAGCCCCCCGTCAAAGGCCGCGGGAGATGTCTGGGATCCCGTGAAAGAAGTGGGGGAATTACCTACTAGAGGTCTGGCATGAAGAGGGATGGAGAAAAAAAGGTGGAGGGGGGGCGTGGTTTGTGCTACCCTTATTCATTAGTCCGTCTGGGGTCCAAGGCGGGGTCACACAATGTGACGGTTGTTCTCCAGACCCCCAGACCCCAGTAGACAGCAGACTGAGCGAGAGGGACGGGAATAGAGGGCGGGGGTCGTTGGATGGGGGTGGCATATGGAGAGAAGGTGACAAAGGGAGGTGGGCTTCGGGAGACTAAAGGGAGGCGACGAAATGATGAAAAGGGTAAAGACAGAAAGTGAAAACATGTTCACATCTATGAGGGAGTGTGGGGGAGAACACGAGTTCAGGGGAATGAAAATAAATACTTTAAGGTTACTTTAGATATCCCCTGCATTCAAAAGCATCATTGAAGGCCACTGTGCCTCCTTCATTCAAGCCGACAGAGGGAAGGAAAAGCATTACACCTCAGCATGCCTTCTGCTTTTTCACAGGCTTATATATTCAAGGGTTACAATTTAGAGCAATTATTGAGGTCGGGGTTCATGGTTATCATGGCAAGATCCCCACCACGCCCTCCCCACAAAATCTTGAACCCACCTTAAAAGAAGGAAATGTTTTGAAATAGGATAGTTCCCACGTACCATAAATTAGCCTTCTGCATTAGACATTGCCATAATCAGATTTAAAATGTTGCAACAAACTTTGGTATGATAATTATCAAACAGAGAGAACAATACTTCTCACTCGTTATTAAAGTTGCATTCAAATGAGATGCACATCACATGGTGTTTTGTTCCATATGTACGATTTAAACAAGGCATTTGATAATGTCAAAATGTCAGAGGTTGCCGTAATAGCTAGCTTTCTTTTAAGTTCATTATATCCGCTGAGCTATGCTGCTCCACTTTCAGTAGTATAGCCCCAGGCAGAAATCAATGTCCGCAACCAAGTAATCAAGGTTATAGAAAAGGCCATGCATTAACACGATTTCACTGAAATATGCAGAGTTCATGTGCATATGTTCCAGGATTAAATAAAGAAAATACTCAAATGTCAAGAATGAATGCAGGCCCCTTCAAGCAAATCAGCCACATGGCTTCTAGTGATGTGGTTCTTCAAAGGGTCTGTATTGCAATGATGATCAGTCAACAAATTAAGGGGTTGAAAACCAGGTTGGTCCACCTGTGTGGAGTTTTCATGTTCTCCCTGGGCCTGCATGGGTTTCCTCTGGGTACTCCGGTTTCCTCCCACATTCCAAAGATATGCATGATTGGACACTGAATTGCCCCTAGGTATGAGTGTGAGCGTGAATGGTTGTTTGTCTCTTTGTGCCCTGCGATTGGCTGGCCACTAATTCAGGGTGTCCCCCGCCTCTGGCCCAAAGTCAGCTGGGATAGGCTACAGCACCCCTTTCGACCCTAGTGAGGATAAAATGGTTCAGAAAATGAGATGAGATGAGATCTCAACGTTCATTTGAGGATTTCTTCGTTGGAGGTAGTAATTTTACTTTTTATACCGGACCCGTTATATAAAAAGCATCAAGCAGACTTGTATGATGCACCCTGTTCTGCAAAAATGACAATCATGAATTTACTGTTTACTTTGCTGTTTACTGTACAGTTTTATTACCATAGGTTTTTGTCATACCAGTGACGATCAGAAAATAGTCACGATATGTATATAAAAAAAAAGCTAGACAACTGCATAATGAATTACTTCCATGATCGTACATGTGTTATATCAAAATAGTCTGTATTGGCCAAGCATGTTGGAAACAACCATGGAATTTTTCTAATTTAGTAGGGGTCAGTCTACTCTTACAACAAACAAGCCAATAGTACAAATAAAGTATACATTTACGATATATCAATTATTATGGATGCACGAACATTTAAAAGGTTAGGTCAATGTAATATCAGCAGGAAAATAGTTGGAAAAAATATAAATTTGGCCAAAGTTTGAAACTCTGATAGTTGGTCACCTTTAAGCTAAACCAACAAAGTTGGCTTCTTGAACCTTGCCTTATGAACTGGGGTGCAGCCATGCTGGGCAAAAGAGCCCCATCTAAACAATTCCCACAAAGTTGGTAGTCCAGGCATTGTCTAAAATGACAAGTAGTGGTATGAAAAATTCAAGATCTAGCGAGAACAATTGAGTCTGGCAACCGCTTGTACATTGATTAATTTATTAAATGAGTAATGCTTTAATATTAGGCCTGTCTTGAGACAGTTGTTCATATTGTTGAATATATTCTAGATATAGATTGTGCTTTATTTCCTCATTAGTTATTCACCTCCCTACATAAAACAACCGTTTGCACGACAATAACAACTGCTACGCCATAAAATCTCACATGGTCTCTCGTTTGAAAGTCAGGAGCCAGTAACACATGTTGATGTATCAGAAATGCACGTTAATACTCCTCACCATGCTGACAAAACAGGAAAATTAGGGGACTCATGTTAGTTTCAGATTATTGCAGTCTTTTTACATTCATAAACTTTAACTGTACCTCGTAGGACATTAAAACATGACTGGAATGAGAGAAACAGATGTGGGCCTCTGTTAATGGGAAAATAGCAGTGTTAGGATGGCTCCCAGTCACACTAATAGAGCACCCAAAAAAAAAACTTTGGACAGAAAACAGGGCCAGACAGAATCCATCCTCAGTTCAGTTCATCCACATCGTGACATGTTTCTTTGTACTGTTCATAGATGGGAATCCATGCTACTATTTCTCATGTTTTTCTAATAGTTTCCTTGTGGAGTCCAACTATTGTTAGACTACAGAGAAATTGAGACAAACTGAGCATTCAGTACCTAGGGATGTTGGCCTGGCACTGACTGACCCAAGAGCCAAAAATTGTCGAGTTGATACACCGGTCAAATAGCAGGTCAGTGAGGGGTTTAAATTGTGACATCTAAAGATTTGCAGTGATCTGCCTTGCTGGATCTTCTCAGTGTTATAGCATGTTGTCCTGTGATGGGAGAGGAGGAATGGAAAGAGATTATCTGCTCCTCCTGAATCCTTTTCTCTAGTGGGGAGACAGCCATAACTACAGAACGGTGATAAATTTTACACTGACCTTAAGTCAAAATGAAAGCTGAGAGGTGTGTGTAGATTTGGCCTACTTGTGTGATCTTATGTTTCTGTGACACAAGCCTAGAAAAACTATACACATGAATGGATCAAACTGTAATTGCATTCTGTTGCTGAGATGTTTTGAAAAATGAATTTTTATTAAAATTAATAAATAAATAAAGGGGGAATAGATTCCCCCAATCAGACAAACACACATGCAAGAACATAGCGCAACTGTATGTTGTGGGCAAAGTGATGCCTTCTAAATACAACATATGGCAGAGACAGCAAGCTCACCGGGCCTCCAAGTACAACTGCCAGACTGGCCTGTTAATTGGGCGATGAGATCAGAGGAAATATTATAAGCCAATTAAAACGATCGGGACAGATTGCCAAGTGATGAGCTCCTCTGCGTAATTTAGAGTGTGAAGTGTGTTTCACCTCTGTCTGACTGCGTCTGTGCATCTCCTTTCGTCAAACTGAATAAGTGATGAGACTGCAGAGGACCAAAACTAGTTAGCGAATTAATGATGTCACTTGAGGCTCCTTCATTAGTCACAGAGCAGGATTTGAGTACTACATTGGTTGGAGAATTTGCTGCACGGCCCAAATTTTTACTGGTTACAACTGCGGTGTGGGGGGGACGTGGTATGACCCAAATGCAGGGAAGGAGGAAAAGATGAGGAGTGAGGGTTCGCTAACATAACTTTAATAACTGACAAGGTTCTGAAAAATAACAAGGACTTAAAAGCCAAAGAACAAAACCAAACCTGACGGGGCAGACACAGGGAAACAAGGAGCACAGAACATGGGGGGAGCAAACGTGGACACAAGTTGACACAAGGGACAATCCGACCAGGACTGACAAATACTCATGGTTTAAAGAGACAAACGTGGGTTGACGAGACAATCAGAAACACCTGGGTCATACAAGCAGGACATACACCATGGGCGGTAAAATGACAGGTGAACTCAATGGGCAATCACAAGGACAGGTCACACAGGGGAACCCAACAAAACCTGACTAACTCTTCATTCATTCATTCATTCATTTTCAGAACCGCTTTATCCTTACTAGGGTTGCAGGGGGTGCTGGAGCCTATCCCAGCTGATTTCGAGCCAGAGGCAGGGGACACCCTGAATCCGTGGCCAGCCGATCGCAGGGCACGAGGAGACCGTGACCGGACGTTTCGTCGAAAGACGTTTGGTCCCTGGACGTTTGGTCCCCGGACATTTGCTCGACCGGACGTTTGGTCGACCGGACGTTTGGTAGAGCGGACGTTTGGTAGAACGGACGTTTGGTAGAATGGACGTTTGGTCGCCGGGTTCGCTCGCTGTCAAATTATGACAGAGAGTTTACTGTTGATATTTTGATATTAGACTCACTCTCTCTCATGATCATAATTTTGAGAGCTGGTTTCAACAGTAACAACCCGGCAACCAAACATCCGTTCTACCAAACGTCCGTTATACCAAACGTCCATTCTACCAAACGTCCGGGGACCAAACCTCTTTCGACGAAACGTCCGAGTACCGAGGAGACGGACAACCATTCAATAACACAGTCATACCTAGGGGCTATTTAGAGTGTCCAATCAGCCTAACATGCATGTTTTTGGAATGTGGGAGGAAACCGAAGTACCCAGAGAAAACCCACGCAGGCCTGGGGAGAACATGCAAACTCCACACAGGTGGACCGATATGGATTTGAACCCAGGACGCCAGAGCGGTGAGTCTGACGTGCTACCCACTCAAGCCGCCGGGCCACCATACTGACTAACCCAATATGTAATATTACCATCACTGTAGAATTATGTGTGTAACAAGAGCAGGAGTACAACATGGAACTGAAGCCCCAAAATGTGTTTTGTTCAGACGAGCTTTCTTGATTTGTGGGTTTGTTGGTGTGCATACTTGTGTGTGCAAGTGAGCAAGAAAGACAGGGCGAGACCGATCCATACGACAGCTACTTTAATTTGTTCAGGGAATATTTTTGTACTGGTGCAGTCCACTGGGTAGCACCTGCATGCCAAGTTTGCTTAATCATGCAAAAAGAACAGAAAAATGCATTACAGATGTCAGACTGCGTCCCGATAGAGACAGAGATTTGACAAACTCCTTGAGAGAACAGCGATGTAAAAAATAATTCTGGTAGTATCCCAGAAGATCTGGGCCGCCCGATGGTGTAGTGGTCCACTTGCTTGAATTTGGTGTAGGCCGGCGCGGGCTCGATTCCCGGTGGTGGTGGTATGATTGTGAGTACAAATGGTCGTGTGTCTGATTGTGTGCCCTACGGCTAACGGGTAACCAGTCTAAGTTGTAGTCTGCCTATCACCCGAAGTCAGCTGGGATAGGCTCCATCAACCCACGCAAGCCTAACAAGGATGCACGGTAGAGAAGATGAATGAAAGATTGAAAGGTGGTTCTGCTTTTCACAAAAATGACAACTCAACTAAAATGAAAACAATGCTTGATCGTTTTGTGTAGGAGCAAACATACACAACCATTTGAACAATGTCATGTTTTGTTCAGCTCCTGTTTTAATTATAGGTTTTAGTCCATTTAGATATGACATCACTTCATTAGAAAATGTTGTCATGCAACATATTTTACTCTGAGAATTAGTTCTAGTCAAGATTCTTAAAAAAGTAAAGGCACCCCCTGTCCCAAAATGGACACTTCTGACGTAAAAATAGTGGTAGCGATAATTGCATAGTATTTTGAATATTCATTCAATATTCAATTTAGACTCTGGGCTAAGCATTCCTTTCCTTCTCTTATGGGGTTCACTGTATTTGTGAGAATTGCACCCTACCTCAACTAAAGACATTACTATTTCATGTTCTATTCCATGCTCATTATGTGTAACAAGAAACATTTTGAATGTGATATCAAATACTTATTTAATTAGAGCTGGGACAAACACATCTAAACTGACTCCAAGATTAGCTAACATCACCATCATACACTTTAAAGCAGTAGAGAGTGAGAAACACTTCTCAAAATGAGAAACAAAATTATTATTACAAGATTATTGTAATTAAATAGCTTTGTAGGTCTGGCCCTGATACAAGATTATGTGGCTTGAGGTTATGTAACATTTGGAAAAAAAGCAATATTGTGGTAAAAGAAATAACTCCATAACCCCATCAACAATATAAGGTAACAATGTATCTAAGTTAGGACCCAAACTAAAATTTTCAGACACTAAAGAAAAGCTTAGACTTTTTAATGCCAATGTAATCATCTGAGACTGATGGAACACAGAGTGTAATGACACGTGTGTTCATAAAGCAGGTGTAGTAGAGCACATCTAAGCGCTTTATGATTATATTATTACGGACATGCCCTATGCTCTAATAAACTATTAAACTAAAGTTTTTGTTAATATTCCTATCCGGTGAGGTTATAACTGAAGTATAATGCAAAAACAATCATTTAGCACTTTTCAAGCTCAATTGACATGCAAAGAAGTGTGAAGGAAAGAATGTCCTTGTCATATCCTGGCCTTGGCGTGTGAATGGATTTGTGTGCCATCCAATCACAGATTCAGGATTACGGGTGGAGCACCAACAGGTACCAACCAATCATCGTCACTGACCTGCTTAAGGCAGCCAGTGCTCGACCATGTTGCTGGATTATCTGTCTCAGTTAATTCTTAGTGCCTTCTTGCATTTTTGATTACAGTTCTGGTTTTTGCCCACTCCCTCCTGTAGCTCCATCTCGGCTTCTGCTACAGAACTCATGGCTCTCGACCTCCACACTTCACCGTCCTACCTGATCCATGTATTTTGTAGCTTTTTTGTTTGTTTTGCCCAGGATTTCTGTGCCACGGATGGTTGTGTATGGTTTATCAATAAAGATATCCCACCAACGCCATATTTGTCTCGATTGGCTGCCTTGAGGCCCTAGCAAAGGGAGGAGTGATACTATGTGTTTCTTACTCAGTATTGTACAGTGGAACCTTAATACACTATTTCAATTTTCTTCATTTCACCTTACATCATGAATAGTGGTTTGTATACTTTTGCACTTAGGTTAGTTAAGGTGGTTAAAATATTGACTTCACTGTTTATACAGTCAGTTCAATAAGTATTTGAACACCCTGATATATTGCAAGTTCTCCCACTTGGAAATCATGGAGGGGTCTGAAATTTTCATCATAGGTACATGCCCACTGTGAGAAAGATTTAAAAAAAAAAAAATCCAGAAATCACAATGTAAGATTTTTGGTAGGTTATTTGTGTGTTTCAGCTGCAAATAGGTATTTGAACACCTGAGATAACCACTGTTAATATTTGGTACAACCGCCTTTGTTTGCAATTACAGAGGTCAAACATTTCCTGTGGTTTTTCACCAGGGTTGCACACACTGCAGGAGGGATTTTGGCCCATTACTCTACATAGATCTTTTCTAGATCAGTCAGGTTTCTGGGCTGTTGCTGAGAAACACAGTTTGAGGTCTCTCCAAAGATTCTATTTTAATTTTAAGTTTTTGTGGTTCGGGTCATTGTCATGTTGGAAGACCCACCCCTGACCCATCTTCAATGCCCTGACTGAGGGAAGGAGGTTGTTCCCCAATATCTCACAATACATGGCCCTGGTCATCCTCTCCTTAATAGAGTGCAGTTGTCCTGTCGCATTACATAAAAACACCCCCAAACATGATGCTACCACCCCCATGTTTCACAGTTGGGATGGTGTTCTTGGGATGATACTCATCATTCTTCTTCCTCCAAACATCATACCTGTCAACTTTCAGTTTCCCCCATATTTTTGAGCGTTTCAAATTGTGTATGACATATAACAACTCTTGTACGGGAAATTTGTATTTTCTAAAAGTTACGTTTTTTGTAAGACTGATCTCCTACCCGTTACGAGTGTAATCCGGGTCCTCTCAATCACTGGCTGCTTCAAGCATGATATGGGCGCGCATATCGTTTCCCTATACGTGCACTATTCTTTCCAAATCCCCCTCCCCTTTCGCAACTGCATTCGGTTGTCGGTCACGTCCGCCTTTTCACTATAACGCCAAGGCAAGCCCCAATATTATTACTATTCTGCCATTTTCTTGCAGAGCACAAAATCCCATTTATGGCTGCTGACCACTTCTCTGACTTGGTGAAATCTATGTTCACAGACAGCTAAAGTAAAGATTAACTAATTTCTTATGCACATTCCTGGCATTATTTTATTATTCAATTATTTTTTTTTCCTTTTCAGTAAAGTAAAATTATTTTTTGTTCAATGTTAATATAACTGCTGATACATATACAGATTTCATATAGAATAATTTGACTGCCAGTATTTATGTGGTTGACATATAATAACAGTATGGTCTGTATTTTTTAGGAGTTTGCTTGTCGCAGAACGAAGGCAACGATGATCATAAAGCAAAGCGAGGCACACGACTACACAGGCCATGTCATTGAACATTGCAGAACTCAGCCATTTACCCTCATGATTGACGAAAGCAATGACCGTAGCACCAAAAAGCGGCTGGTTATATAGGGTCACTTTTTGGAAGCGGATAACACGAAAACCCGACACCTTGATTTCCCAGAGTTGGCATCAGGTACAGCGTCAGCAATCTTTACTGTTATAGATGAACTGTTCCAAGAAAAACACATTCCATGGACAAATGTTGTGGGATTTGCTAGTGACAATTGTAACACTATGGTTGGAAAGAAAAACTCTTCTCTCAAGAATCGTGGGAAGTAATGAGCCTGTGTTTAGCATTGGATGCAATTGCCACATTGGCAATCTGTGTAAAAAGTGGACTGAAGACACTGCCAGTCAATGTGGATGACTTGCTGGAGGATACATTTTATTTTTTTAAGAACAGCTCAAAACAAATGGAGGATTTTAAGGAGTTTCAGGACTTTACAAACACTGAGCATGAGAAAATCCTCAAGCATTGCCCAAAACGAGGGTTATCTCTGCTAAAAGTAGTAGAAAGAACTATGACATTTGATGCTTTCAAAAGCTACTTTTCCAGCCACGCAGATGTTAAAAGGCCAGGTAAAGTCAAATCAACCAATGATAGACTACAGGACCCTCTGACTCTCCTCACACTCCACTTCCTTGGATTCATCTTATCCCACATCAATTTATTCAACATTACTCTTCCAAACAGAAGAATGCTTGATTGGTGATTTGATTCCAGAAATGGAACGGCTGCTAAAGAAATTGTTGTTAAAATTTGTACAGATAGAGCACGTGTCAAACCGATTCTGCCAAGGGCCGCAGTGGGTCCTGGTCTTTGTTCCAACCGATCCAGTGCCGACATTTTAACCAATCAGGTGTCTTCTAAAATAAGTAGCACCTGACTTTAATTAACTGATTACACTTGCAAAAGGTATCCTCTTGTTGAGTTGGAATGAAAACCTGCACCCACTGCGGCCCTTTGAGGACCGGTTTGACACCCTTGAGATAGAGCATGCGAAATCTGCTGACAACTTGACAGATGTGGACTTTACCAACAGGTGCATACAGCACGAAGACGGCAGACTTGCAGTTGGCGTGAGTGCTAGGGCTCGCTTCAAAGACAATGATGATGAAAGCAACCTATAAATCACACCAGCAAAGGAAGCAATATTTTTTTCGTCCGTGTGTACTTTTTATGAGGCTGTGTGCCCCAAATGATCAACAATTTCCCCTTTCAAAATGGTGTTCTCAATGATTTGGTGGTGTTGGACTCAAGAAAAAATGTAGATTATATCCACATTGTGAGTTTGGCTGATAGGTTTGCACTGCACCTGGATCAGGATGAATTAAAGAACGAGTGGGAAGATTACCAGCTGCTTGCTACCTGATGCTCTCATCCCACAGAAAAGCCAAGATGGAAGGCCAATTAACCCAGAGTCATTTTGGCCACACATTTAAATTAAAGAGTGCATTTGTGAAAGATCGCTTTCTATTGATGAAAGAGATTTACAAAGTTCTCCTCTGCCTTCCTCACTCTAACGCCGACAGCGAGAGCGTTTTCAGCCACCTGAGGAAAATACATGTAGGAAGACAATGGGAGCTGATACTCTGGCATCTTTGTTGCAAATTAAACTAAAAACCATCTTTAGAGCAGATTAAGTCTGCAAAATCCTGCAATGCTACTTATAATAAGTATCACTAAATTTTATGGCGAAATAATTGTTTGTTGTTGATTGGTCAATAAAATACCTTTTTTACACAGTTATCTTTGTTTTTATTCTGCAATGTCTGTCTTGCATTGTACATTGAATAAATAGGTGACACATGTTTGTAAGGTTTATAAATGCAAAATAAGGGCAAGTGCAATCATTTATAATCATTAAAAAATCATACATTGTGATTTCTGGATTTTTCTTTTCAGATTTCAGATCATCCATGATTTATATAAATATACCGTATTTACTCGCATATAAGCCGCTTTTTGTCGGACAAAAAAAAATGATGAGTGAAACGTGAGTACGGCTTATATGCGCATAAAAACACGACTTGCAAAAAAAAAGCTATTTGACAGCGCCGTGACACGATGACGTCACGCCAAAAAAAGGCGGCCATGCGTGCGCCGTGACGTCATGACAAAAGCGAATGCCGATACGCTCATTTATTTCAAAATAGAGAAAACATAAACAGATAAAACGGCAAACTAAATTTATTTTGACTTCTATGAATGAAATTCATGAAAAAAACGTATCTTGCATAAAACGCAAAACATTCCCGTCACTTCTCGCTCGGGGCATGGCCATCTAAGTATAGATAAACGTACTCAGACTGGCCAGACGTGAGTACACTTACTGGTGTCTGCTGTTGCTCACTCACTCCATCTTACCGTAGGTACATGCTCCGACCATAGCGTTTACCATGATAGCACATTACAATAGTTAAGGGTGATCAAAGGTCTTGCGGTCGATCATTAAAATATAAACCTTGATCCCTTCGTAATGTTTATGTTATTATTGCACCCAGAGACTTGGTGAACACTACGTATAGCGCTATGGGCATATTTCCGGGTTGTGCTTACGTTACTTCCTTTTTGAATTTGTCTACGTGTAAACACCCCCCTCTCTTTCGGAACACAGAAAGGAAACAATTGTACATTTATGATAATGAAATAAAACAAAATCCGCTTCGATTTTTTTTTCTTTTTATTTCTTGTTCGAAAGTGACAACTATTGCAGTAATATGAACCATTGAAAAAAATCAATATATACACATCTTAAACTTCTGGTAAGAAAATTGTAATTTATGCAATATAAAAAGCATCGGGTACTCATTAAAATAGACTTATTTCTTTTTTCAAATTGAACAATTTGATATTTTGCATTTACAAAGACAGGCATAAGAGCTTACGATATTGACTGTAATAATATGCTTTTGATTGATACAGTATCTCAGAAATAACACCTGTGATGATTTCTCTTAAGATTTTCCCTTCAAAGTAACACATTTGTACTCCCCATTAAAACCGTAAATATGGAGGTGAAAATTGAGAATTAGGGGGCGGCTTATACAGGAGAAATTGTAAAATTCAACAATTTTAAGGCAATTTTAGGGGTGCGGCCTATACGCACAGGCGGCTTATATGCGAGTAAATACGGTATTCTTTTTATTATTAAAAAAAATCTCATTATACTTATTTAACGACTATAAAAGCATTCAATTCAATTCAATATATTAGGGTTTTCAAATACTGACTGCCCATGTTTTATTTTACACAGTAACATAAACATTCTTTTTCAAGGACAACTTAATTTAAATATTCTTTAATTCATTTTCTGAACTGCTTTATCCTCATAGATCGTGGGGATGCCAGAGCCTATCCCAGCAACAAACAACCATTCAAGGCCAGGGGAAATTTGGATTGTCCAACCAGCATGCTTTTGGAATGTGGGAGGAAACCGGAGTACCCGGAGAAAACCCACACAGGCTCGGGGACAACATGCAAACTCCTCACAGGTGGCCCGACCTGGATTTGAACCCAAGACCCCAGAACTGTGAGGCCGACACGCTAACCACTCATCCACTGGGCCACCCTAAATTTAAATATGATATTCTAAAATAATTCACTCCTGCTCTCCTCCCTAATTAATAATATAGTACCCGGTGACTGTGATCAACCAGTCTGTAATATTTTCCATCTGATTTTTGCTATTGATGCATATGAGACTTTACCAGGTGCTGGTGAGATTTGGTTTGAGGGCTCTGAGCCATTTCAAATAGTAACTAATATGAGACGTGACTGTTTGTTTTTAAGAGGAGGGACTGACATTTAGTGACTTGCCAAGAGGCCAATGGAGAGAACATGAAAGTGAAAGTTCCATTTTTAAAAAGAAAATGTCAGCCTAAGGTTTCATTACCGGCAGATTGTCCTACCACTTTACACACTCCCTGTTCATACGTGTCGGCACAGAAACACACAAAACTTTATCTTCCAAAAGTAACGAGCATTTAGTGTACTCCCCTTCACTCTAAACGTCCTGCAAGGTGCATCCTCATCCTATTAAAGCACACTTCTCTTTAAATGGGTCATAACTTTAAAAAGAATTGGCATGAACTTCCCTTTACAAACAGTTACAACTTTCACAACCGTTTTTATGAGCTGTATTGACAACTCTACAACACTGAGCACCAGCACTTTAATAGCGTAATTGTTCCTCTCCCCCTAGCTCTCCGCTTACTCGTACCGATGCTCTTCTAGAGCTACCCGGGGAATTCGAGACCTCACACTATGGGGACTTGTAAAACCAGTGTCTTGCCAATGGGGGGCTCAATGTGTGTGTGCGTGCATGCAATCTCTGGTTAAGGGTATTGAATGCACGGAAGAGACCAGTAAAATGTTGTCTAAATGAAGTCCCAGTGCAGCAGTAGTGAGTAGTGTTTGATGGCCATGTGATTTGTTTGTTCACCCCCAGTGGCCTTCTCTCGTGGCTGCCGGGGTGGGGGCACGAGGAGGCTGACGGCTTCACACCTTCTCTGCTCCTAACCCCACCAATGAGCCATTTAATCCTCCTTCCTACAGCTAAATCAACACCTCTTGTGCTCATCGAGGAGCTTCAGACCACCACTGCTGACTGCCTGCTGCCCAGTTTGACAGTCTATCTTGGAGTTGTTTCAACTCACAACAAAGTTGTGAACATCTTTATAACTCAATTGCCACTGGGAAACTCTTTATCTAATAGGTGTTACATCACTGGACTCTATGATATAGCGCTGATCGCCGTCCGCGATTCATTCCATTAGCTTCTCTAACCTTAATCATAGTGAAGTCAACGCATTGTCAAAATGAGAAAAACATGAAACGCCATGTATGTATGTATGTATATATATATATATATATATATATATATATATATATATATATATATATATATATATATATATATATATATATATATATATATATATAGTGGTACCTCTACATACGAGCAGCTCTACCTACGAGATGCTCTAGATACAAGAAAAATTTTGAGATGCGAGAAAGCCAAGTGGCCATGACATGAGAGGCTGTTTATCATTGTAGCGCACTGTCTATATATATATATATATATATATATATATATATATATATATATATATATATATATATATATATATATATATATATATATATATATATAATTTGAAAGCAAGACACTGAAGCAGGAAAAAAAGGGTGAGGATGTTATGGCTTTGATGAAAACCCTTGCTCGTGGGCTGCACATTTAGCCCAGTGTGATAATTGTGTCTCTAGGGTGAATGCCTTGGACCTGATCCTGGCTGAGATCAGAGGGCAAGGCCAATGCATACAAAGCAGGAAAGAAAAGTGTGAGACATATTGAGATGCTGAAAGCTGCAAAACATGTTTGGCAGCTTCGTGTGTACTCAGGAATTTGAGCATTTAAATGTTCAACGTTTCATTGAATTAACCCTAACAGCAATGGATACCTCTATCTTCTAATTGAGCTTTTGACATACCCCCTCGCCAAATAGAAAAGAATGAATATGCAATTGTAAATTTGACAAAACTATCTCCACAGAACATTTTCATGTTCATTTTGAATGATCAAAAATAATCCTTAGAAAACCATGGTGCTCACTTTCAAAGGGAAGTAAGTAAAGCCAAGTTGCAAAATGATATATCTTTTAAATTTGATCTTCTGTTTGTTTGCTTAAATCTACAATAACAACAACAAAAATATTCATGAAACATTGCATCAACTCACCAACAGGAACCCCCCTTTTGAGAGTGTTCATGCTTCCAAATGTGCAAATTCATGAGTAATATGTTAGACAAACCATAACCAAATTATTTATTAAAGACACAGAGTTGGTCAGTTGATAAAATGACAGACAGGATGCATATTTGATTGTATTGCATGTGAGAAAAAAAATATTTCATCGTGCTAAATGGCGTTGACATCAGAGTGCCATATTTGTAAAGAAGTCTGCACATACAAATCATTCATTCATTTTCTGAACTGCTTCTCCTCACAAGGGTTGCGGGATGTGCTGAAGCCTATCTCAGCTAACTACGAGTCCAGAAATGCATGAAAGCAACTGTTGTCGTTTTTTGTGCTTTTTACAAGCTATGCGAGTTACGTCTGTTCAACTTTACGACTGCAAAATTTGGGAGGCATGTTTCATGACAGTGCAGTATGAGTGTTCATCCATTCATTCATTTTCTGAACCGCTTATCCTCACAAGGGTTGCAGGGGGTGCTGGAGCCTATCCCATCTGACTTCGGGCTGGAGGCGATGGACACCCTGAATCGGTGGCCAGCCGATCGCAGCGTATGAGTGTTGCGTATGCAATTTAAAAAAGCAAATCAGGAGATGATGCAGCTGCTTTATCTTCCTTTAGTTGAGGCGTGCACAAACTCCTATTCCTGACCAGACTGCTCTTTTTTATCAACAAGAGGTGCGTTTCATGTCACCTCGAAAATCACAGCCTTGCAAACAATAACTTCAATTGTAATGCGGAAACACAAATGGGCAGTACAGTATCCACACCCTGGTCAACATACCACCAGATTGCTTCAGACCAATCTTTCAGTTTTGAATGTGGTCGTAAATTGATGACTGCCTGTGTAAATTACACTTTTTGTCATAGTTTGAAGGAGTCGATGGCATGGCTGACTGGGAGCTTATCCCATCCAACTATGGGCACCAGGCGAGGGACACCCTGAATTGGTGGCCAGCCAATCCCAGGGCAAGCATGCAACAGACAATTAATTATTTGCTGCAAATCTTTTTAAGGGAATACAAAACTATTTTGTCCAATTTCACTTATTTGGAGTTTAGCCAAAGTGCAACAATCTGTTCTTGGCTGCAGATGCCCTTTGCTAAAAGAACAGCATAGTCTTGTGTGAAACACCTTCTTATCTCACCGTCCCAGGTTTGTTTCTCTGCAAGCTCGCTGCTCCACTCATACTCAGCTGCAGGCCCGCTCTCTTCAGGAAAATTGCGAAATTGTTCACATGGAAACGGGTACGCGCACAATCTACGCTTAAATGTGTATAAATAAATTCAATATTATACAATATGTTCAAGCTCATTTCCCCACCCAACTCTTTCTTTGTCTCCCTACCTGACAGCAAAAGACTACAGGAAATGTGATCTGTGGTGGCCCAAGTGGTGTCGACTGACAGATATAATTACAGGAGCCGTCTCTAAAATCTCCTCCCTTCTAGCTTAGCCCCCCAATCAAGAACCATCCCCAAAGCACCCCCACTCTTCACCCCACCCAAAACGCCACTCTTACCCCTTGGCCCGAACCATTATTTATTTTAGCAGCTCTAGCCAGCTTCAGAGGGCTCAGCAGCACTCATAGGGCCCCTGCCAAAAAGTGGCTTTCTGACTGAAAGCTTTCCAAACAAGCTCCGCTGGTCCATTTGGCCTGAATCCAATGCTGTGCGGTTTCTCTGCTGGGCTCCCTGCCCTCCCTTCTCTTTTAGACGCAAAGGGGAAAAGAGTCTGGTTTGCATTAGTATGAATGTGTGTGAATGTGCAGGGTGTACTTCACAAGGTTGTGTGTATGTGTTCCTAGCGACCTGACCCAGACCCAGAGTGATGGTCCCTGGAACCTGAAGCCACGCCACTCTATATAAACAATGAGTAGAGTATTTACAAGAGCGAGATTGAGAGAAAGGTTCCTCCAGTGCATCACAGAAAATGTCTCTGATACTACGCAGACAACCTGTTTATGGCCCTACACGCAGCATATGTGTGTGTGGGTGTGTACGTATTGTGGGGGTCCGCATGGGTCAGTGTGCGTGGTGACAGAGGGAAAAAGAGAGAGACCTTGGCTGGAGTCCTCTCTGCTTTTCCAAGTTCCCAGGTATTTTATCACTGTCTGAGTAGATAGAAATACATCCACGGTGAAACTATTGTTATGAAGGCTAAAATACATGTGTGCACATGATAGAAAGGCAGCAGATAGGACATGCATGATTAGATTATAAAGGTGGCCACACATACAGTATTATGTCTTAGATACAGTAGAATGCCAGGCTACATTGTAGGAATAGGTATAACATACGTAAGAGAGGACGGCGCTGACCCCCACCTCCGAGGCGCCCACCTCCACAATGAACTGTGAGTTAGGGTCCGGGTGTGAGCACAGGAGTTGAGGTGAAACGGGCCTTAAGATCACTGAAAGAGGCCTCTGCTGCCTCTGACCAGTGGAACAGGGACTTTGTTGACATGAGTGCTGTGAGGGGGGCGGCGATGCGGCTATATACTCCCTGATAAACCACCGGTGGGAATTTGCGAACCCCAAAAAAACTCTGTAAATCCTTCCTACCTTCAGGCCTGGGCCACCGAGCATCGGCCACCACCTTCGTAGGGTCCATCCGCAGCTCCCTGTCGACCACGACCAACCCGAGGAATGTGGTCTGTTGAACATGAAACTCCGATTTCTCTGCCTTCATGTAAACGTGGTTCTCCTAAAGGTGTTGCAGCACCTGTCGCACATGCTGCTTATGCTCTGTAGGGGTGCGTGAAAAAATTAAAATGTCATCCAGCTAAACAAACACGAACTCGTTCAATATGTCTCGAAGCGCATCATTGATGGGCGACTGGAAATATGCTAGTACTTTGAAGAGACCGAAAGGCATCACCAGGTATTCAAAATGGCCCAGGGGGTGGTGAAGGCCGTCTTCCATTCATCCCCCTGCGGCACAGAGGCTTTCTCTAGTTGTGCACTTGTGTTTTGTGTGTCTTGTCGCAAGTTGTTTATCAAAACCGGACTTTAAATTCAGATATAACCATTTAAACATTGATTACCAGCAGCGAATTAAGGTTTCGAGGAACTTTAAACGGTAACATAACATACATATAAAATAAAGCTCTGTGGGTGGACAAGACTATCCAAGCTGACTTCGAGCATAAGGGGGGCACACCCTTAATTGGTGGCCAGACAATCGCAGGGCACAGAGACAGACGACCGTTCACGCTCACACTCATACCTAGGAGCATTTAAGAGTGTTCGACCAGCTTAAATGCATGTTTTTGAGATGTGAGAGGAAACCGAAGTACCTGAAAAAAACCAATGCAAGTCCAGGGACAACATGCAAACTCCACACAGTGAGGACCGACCTGGGATCGAACCCTGGTTAGCAAAGGGGGGCATTTAATGGGCCAAAAATAGCAGTAGCCAGGCTACCAAAGAACTATGTAATATAAATTTTAGAAATAAAATGTCCCATTTTTGTCACTGCAGTACTGTCTTTGAATGTTTATCATAATGGTGTAAAGCAGTGTAAAACGTTATTAAAAAAACTATTGTAATATGATAACAAGTGGATCAATATTCTCTTATTTTATGAGAATTTAATTTATGATTTTGAACACTTCACATTAGTTAATATTGCATAAAAGTAACAGGCAAAGTCGGGACAAATCATTATTTTAAGCAACCAAGAATCCCCATTATCATGAGAAAAATTATTACAAAACAAATTATGGAATAAGTACCAGAGTTAACATTGTTTTTACAATTAGACATCATCTTCTTCAGAACTATAAAACTCAAGGTAAACACTCATTTTTATCACACACAGTTAATCTATGTAATAGAACCGGAAATAACAGTGACAAAAGTCCATTGATTCCAGATCTGGCTGCTGCTGTTTGCTGACACTATCAACAGACAGAGGCTGCTACTGTTGTTCCACTGTTTTATGCAGCGAAACTGCCTCCAGCACAAGAAGTGCTCTCGGGTGCTCCAGTCACGAGCACCCAAACTCTCCAGCCACTGCTTGTGACTACTCAGAGTTTCTTTATTTGTCATTACAAGAAGTACAACGGAATGTCATTCCTTAAGCGTGTCTGTCAAATATTCTACACTAATTTTGGCATATTAACTGTACAGTGTGAAATGGAAACGAGGTGGCTGTCTCACAATGTTATTTTTTGTTTGTTTGTTTGTTTGTGTGCGTTTGAATGTAATGGACCCGAGTCCCCTATGAATCCATGAGGTCAAAGTGTTACTGCACATTTGAATTTGTTTTTCTGTTGAAAGAATTTTCCATGTGTTGAAGGACTCAAAAATGGCCTTACAAACTTCTTCCTGATTAGATTAAACGATATATCCTTGCTGTCTACCCCCAAACTTTTAAAGCTTTTATACAGCTTTCTTACTTTCCATTCTTTCTCGAAAAGTGCAACGCTGCAGCTTTATTGTGATCTAATGAAAAACTAATGTCATCGATGTCAAAAAGCTTCACTGTCTCCTTCCTAACATGCTGGAAAGTGGAGTGCTGGCTTATTTGCGTTAAGCTTCACGACCCTTCCACATCCATAAACTGATGTATCTTCTTTGAAAAAGACAACAATAGTTATAAGCAATCTAATACCAGTTGAATGAGAATATTCAGAAAATGTTGTGGACAATAATTCAAAATATGGGACCATGGTGGGTGCTTAGTTCAAGAACCATCTCTAAGTATAGGGGCAACATTGGTCAATCGAGTCAATCCAGCTAGACTCTATGCTATAGGCTCGAGCAGGGGTGGGCAAACCGGTCCAAGAGGGCCACTGTGGGTGCAGTTTTTTGTCCCAACCAATTCAGCACAGATACTTTGACCAATGAGATTTATGTAGAAAACAAGAAGCACTTGACTGCAATCCACTGATTGTACCTGTAGGACACCAGACTGGTGAAAAAGTGTCCTCTTTATGGGTTGGAATGAAAACCCAAACCCACTACAGTCCTTTGTGGAATAATTTGCCCACCCCTGGGCTAGAGGCATCGTTGCCATTGAGTGCCGGGTCAGTGATGTGAAACATCTACATCGGGGTGACTGTTGTCACTTAAATTCGTACACCTGGAGGTATTATTGCATATCACTCAGTTCTGAGTTCAGGGAGCCCAGCACCACTATTGTGGCAACATTTGTCATGAAGGTAGGTCAAATGGAGGAATTGCCTCAAGGAATTAGAGTGCAGTCACAGGTGAGGTCATCTTTTGTCAATTTAGTGGGTCGGGCTCGATGTACTGCTACCTGGTAGTCATTCAGGACTCCATCAGTGATGCAAACTATTACTGTCACGGCAATGTTTTGTTTTTGTTCAGTTTTTTTATTAGAGTTGGACCACCTAAAGATATTGCTACAGGGAGTTATTCAGTGCTGAGTCTAAGATGCAAACCATCAATGTAGAGACAAAATCTGTCAATGGAATGAGTCCAGTTGAGACAGCTAGGAATTCATCACTATCAGCACCACCTCTCACAGGAAGAAACGGCTACTAAAATTCACAACAATGGAAAATCATGGGTTGTTACATCAGTTTTGTTACAGCAAAGCATGATTGTGAGGATTGTATACCATATTTACCATATACTCTTAAGACTTGGCAATATAAAAGTGTTCAACTCTGTGTATTTGAGCATTATGGCTTGGAACAAATACCTGCAGTCTTGATATTATGTACAGCCAGCAGAAGCAGGTGTTAGCAGATAGTACTTTCCTGCATGTTAAGAGTTTAAAAAAAAGATAATGTTAAAAAACAAATGTTAATTTTACGTCTTTTTTCTATTCATTATAATGTGCATGAAAATTGCTAAATGTGCATATCCATGTACAGATAATTGAATTGAATGATGTTTTTCCTTTTTTAATGCCTGGTTTGACTTTACTTAAATAGTACTAGTTGAGACGTGGGCGAGCATGGAGGACAAAAAAGCACCCATTTACGCACAAGAGAGTGCCAAGAGTCTGTGCAGTCCCCTTGACACATGTTAACCAAACTGTGTGTGCATGTTGGGGGAGGAGGTTCTATGAGATTTTGCAGCTGTCCACTCTTCCAGGAATTACGAATCAGACCCAATCTCACCTGACCTCGACTGAGCAATGGACTGTGACCAAATACACACAAATGTACACATGTACCATGCACACACATAAACATGCATGGGCCCCCAAGGAACAGAACTCACTCTCTTCCTCAAGCTACAAGAGAGGAAGGAAGTACGGGCTGGTGGTCACACAAGCACACCAACGGTCTAGCTTTCTGTCAGACCACATTCACCAGGCTGCATGTTTCTTTCACTAGTGTAAGGATAAAAAGATACATACAGTCTGTTATCAACATCAAGTCATTTTACATTTAACGCCCATCTTAAACATCGGCACAATTCTCCTCTATTTAGCTTTAAACAAAATACATTTTTGAGTGTGGCAAAGACATACAAAGATTGTATACTTGCCTACTATCGTGGGACATAAGGTCATTGGATAAATTGATCATAATAAGACAAATCTGTAGTTTATGGAAAATATATGGAAGATATATTGTCAAACCTTCAAATTCAATCAAAAGGCCCTTTTCACGCTTTTTACACACCATTTTATGTATATAATCTTGTCAAAGAATATTATTTAATAAAATGATTGTCCCGGCTCACACAGACTCACACAGATCCATCTATATTAAAATTAATTCAATTGTTTTCTGTACCGTGTATCCGTGTAGTGTTTGTGGGGGTTCTGGAGCCTATCCCAGCTGACTTCGGGCAAAAGGCAGACTCCACCCTAGACTGGTCGCCAGTCAGCCGTAGGGCACAGAAAGAGACAGACGAGCATTTGCACTCACAATCATACAGCCATCAGCGGGAATCGAGGGAATCTGGCGTTTGTAATCTATTAGTTTTTTTATTGGTGCACTTTTAATGTTGATGGCAGAGGAAACAACCTCAACTAAAGCTTTGTTGATTTGGATCCCATTCCATTTACTCGGGTAGCTAGCTTGCATGCTAAAAGTCTAACACCAGTATATTTTACTGTAATTTAGCCCAAAAAATAACCCAACTCATTGGCCATCCGTCATTTTTCACTTGGTCAAAACTGTTTTGATGAAATTAAAACGACAGAATTTAGCGGCAGTATTTGTCCAATTATTAAGGTCATCCCTCAGTCGGAAAGAAAAAAGTAGATGCTTACATTGGAAGTGTTAATGTTGCTCCAATCTCCTACACAACATGTATGAATCGATAAAACGATTGAATTTCTTAAGGAAAAAAAACCCTGGCCCCTACACTGATGAAAATAAACGAAAAAGGACAGAGTGCGCAAGGACACAGTACGCTTGTGATCTCACTTGACAATAGTAGTGTAGTATTATTTGAAACATTCATTCATTCATTTTCTAATCCGCTTCATCCTCCTATCCTAGGGTCACAGGGGGTGCTGGAGCCTATCCCAGCTGACTGGGGGACACCCTGAATTAGTGGCCAGCCAAGGCACGAGGAGGCAAACAATAATTCACACTCACACTCATACCTAGGGGCAATTTAGATTGTCCAACCAGCTTACCATGCCTTTTTTTTAATATGGGAGGAAACCGGAGCATCCGGAGAAAATCCACGCTAGGCCGGGGAGAACACGCAAATTCCACACATGTGGACTGATCTGGATTTGAACCTGGACCCCAGAACTGTGAGGCCGACATCCAAACCACTCAACCGCTGGGCCGCCCTATATATATATATATATATATATATATATATATATATATATATATATATATATATATATATATATATATATATATATATATATATGTATATATATATATATATATATATATATATATATATATATATATAGATATATATATGTATATATATAGATATATATATATATATATATATACATACAGTAATACCTTGACATACGAGCAATAGTCACTTTTTAAATATCGGTCAATTGCCATTTTTCTGAAAGTAAAATGGAACTTTTCTTGAAAACTTGTAGATGTGAAAACAATCTCATTGTCAAAACTGACCACCTGTCCATGAATTCATAGTTCTGTAGTAAAGCACAGAGGAGTGATTGTTGAGCTCAGTTTACAGTTTTTCTTATCAGGCAGGTCAAGGCTGATGGTTATTGTTTGAGTGCAGCCACAAGTCCTCTTGCTACACAGCGATGACCGTTGTGAGCAAAAGGTTGCCCTTACTGATAACCGCTAGTGAACCACTGTGTCACCAGTTAAATGAATAATTTTGCGAGCAGCTCAATTTGCCCCTTTGTGTCCCTGCTCTTTTCCACTCGTGTCTCCATTTTCTTTTTGTCAATTGCTTTATTACCCTGAAATTACAACTTATCTGCGGAGGTAAACTTGGCCCCTTCACTTCCTTATCGCCTTGACTTGGCAGAGCAAGGGTCTCTTGAGTAGGAAGTCAGTGAGTGAGGACAGAAGAAGAAAGACGAGGTTGACAATGAAATTAATCAATATGCAAGTTCCTAAAAGTACAAAACAAGTCTACAGAAACAACTTAAGCTTGCCGCCCACAGTAGAAAACACATTTTAATTTAAAGTCAAGTTAAGTCTGCTTTAGGATTGTTTTAATCTTTAATTTGCAAAAGACACAGTATTACCGGTGTTGCTCCAATGAACTGCTTATTCTGATAAGGATCATCCATTTGAAATCTCTGCCGATCACAACATCGATATCAATCATATGGATTAGTTTTCAGGTTATTCATTTATATATAGTGAGCACTGTTGATATGTGATGAAGAACAAAATTTAGACAAAAAAAATCCAGTACTCCTGCTTCTGGTATCTAGCAATTTGACAAATATTTGACTACTTTAGTGAACAAATAAAAAAAATCACTAAATTTGACCAACTTTTAGTCAAAGACTTTTCTCTGGGTTCTCCGGTTTCCTTCTACATTCCAAAAACATCCATGGTAAATTGATTAGTCACTCCAAATTGTCCATAGGTATGAGTATGTGCATGTGTGGTTGTCAGTCTTCATGAGCTTTGCAATTTGCTGGTGACAGTTTCAGGTTGTATTGCCTGCCTACTGCCCGTTCTTCACTGGCATAGGTTCCAGCATGACTCTTGTGAAGATGAGCGACTCGGGTAATGAACGAATTTAACACAAGACTTCCAAAAAATCAGATCAGAGACATTGCTTTTACCACATAATGGAACGTTTTTTGATTTTTTTGTTTCGTAGTATGCCTGCTAATTTACCACATTTTTACAACTAATAAGGCTATATGTTTGCAAGTACTAGTAACATACTGAATTCGTAAACTGTGAGGACAATAAAACTTGACGTGTTAGGGAAGACGTTTTGAACCCAGAATACCAATTGTATGTTTACTAATCAGCACAAATGGTGGGCAAGCAAATGGAGCACCCCTAATCGGTACCTGAGATTACTTACCTTTATTCAAAACTTTTTTTTATCTCTAACCTATCCTATATTCCGTCCCTCAGCTCACCCTATGAGAAAGCACCTTTCACGCACCCAACTGGTCAGTGTGTGTTTGCTAAAGGCCATTGGGGTTAGGGAGCAGACCTTGGCCTTGTGGTCTGACCCCAGAGAGAAGTCTGGTGTCTGGGTCTGAATGCCCTGTCTGACCCCACTCAAGCTTGCCTGTGTGCATGCGTGCATGTGTGTGTATTACGAGGCAGAGGGGGAGGGTTGCTGGTAGTCTGTCCATCTGACAAGAAGCATTCAGTGTGTGTTTGTGTATGTGTGTGTATGCACACACCCATGCAGTATAGAGATGCATATGTCTTGCTGCATGCGTTTCTGTGGCTATCTGCATGCGAGCAATTTAAGAGGCATTTGAATGTTGTGTGTTGTGTGTGCATGTGTCGTTAGGCTGGGACTGAATGCTGGGAGGCTGAGGGCACCGTTCTGGTCAGACATGACAGAAGTGACAGGTATTGATCATCATTGTCCCAGTCAAGACCCCGTGAAGCCTATTGCTTCAGGGACTCTCCCCTCTGAATATGGGAGCAGTGTCTCTATGTGTGGTGTGAGAGAGGAAGAGAAACAGGATCAATTTTGACGCACCTCTGCAGGCAGTCTATTTTACTTCTCTCATTGTTCTGTTTAACAACAGCAACAACCAAAAAGAGCATCAGTCACAAAAAAAGTCTAATTAAGTAACAGTGTTTTTTATAGTAGTGAATCAAATATCCTGGTGATCCTTTCTATTCTGTGCTATATGGGTATTACAACAACAATTTTATTGGTGATGTCAAATAAGCCATCATTGCATAATGAGAACCAATAAGCTTCATAAGTTCCAGATAAAGAAAACACATTTAGAGAATGGGAGTGTCACTAATGAAACTAAAGGAGAGTGAATGTGATTAACATGAGAGTTTTTTAAATGGTGAGAATTAACCCATCCACACCCAAACCATATTGTGTCCTACCTCGTTGCCCCGTTACAGAATACACAATAACTTTGTGCAACAAAAGCCAAGCAAGAGAACAAGAAAGGGCGAGGTGTGTCTGGTTGAACTGACTGGTTCGGTGATCCACACTATGAGCTACCAGGCACTCACTGGACGTTGCCATGGGCTCACTCAGAAATAAGAGCTCATGCCCATACACACACGAACAGACACCAGTGGCCTTGTGCCCTTAGCCCCCCCTCCTTGTCCCTTTATCCCTGTCTGGTTGGAAAGGTCATCGTGTGTCTGGGAAAGAGGGTCCCGATATCTTGAAACCCCTCCAGTCCTCTCACGCTCACAAACACATTTTTGTAAACATAGAACCTCACTCCAGAACAATAGTCAAAGACAAAATACACTCATATAGCAAGACCTGTTAAATTTATGGAGAATGGAATCTGCATGAAAGATATATTTCAAAAATAACCACCACCCCTTGGCTGCCTCCCACCACACCCAGACCTTCATGAAAGAAGAGGGCAGCACATTCAAATGGAAAACAGAGTCTATTGTGACCAATGTTTTGTCTCCTCGTGATGTAAATAGAGACACTGGCCAGCAAGGCGAGCACCAAATGACACAGTTACTGTCTGATATGTCATCATGTTACGTTACAGGAGTTAAAATTCAAATTTTGCAGCAGTACACTGCCATAGATTTGTCACATACTGAGTTCTTCATGCTTCATTTATCTGTGTTTGTTTATTTGTTGTTGAGCCCATAAACTTCGTGAGTGGTGCACTCTCAACAACTTGGCACTGAATGTCTCCAAATCCATGGAACTCATCCTGGACTTCAGACAGAACAAGACCACTCCGCTCTGCTGATCTCACGTGGACTACTTATTTCTTATTTACTGATTATATATTTGTCTTTAGTTGTTATTTGATTACTGCATTGTGAAAACTTTAAATCTAATTGTACTTGTATAATGACATTAAAAGCGTTCAATTTAACTCATTCATTCATGTATTTTTTGAACCACTTTATCCTCACTAGAGTTGCAGGGGGTGCTTGAGCCTATCCCAGCTGACTTCGGGCCAGATGCGGGGGACACCCTGAATTGGTGGCCAGCCGATCGCAGACGGACAACCATTCACGCTGACACTCATACCTAGGGGCAATTTTGCAGTGTCTAATCAGCTTACCATGCATGTTTTTGGAATGTGGGAGGAAACCGAATTACCCGGAGAAAATCGACGCAGGCCCAGGGAGAACATGCAACCTCCACACAGGTGGACGAACCTGGATTTGAACCCAGGACCCCAGAGCTGTGAGGCCGATGCGCTAACCACTCCAGCTGCCGGGTGGCCCCTTCATAATTCACTGAATGTTTAAAAAGAAGTGTACATGTACGAACTTGTCTGTTGTCTTGCGCTTTCTTTTCCTGTCATGCTCATGGGACACTGACCTGTGCATGTCCTGGGCCCAAAACACACGTGAGCACAGAGCCCAATACACACAGAGAGACATGCACAATAGTGTAGATAGAGAGAGAGAAACATTGCACATCCGGCCTGAACCTCCTGACCCGGAGACATAGTGCAACCTACCAGGGTAGTGAGGTATGTATATGGGGGAGGTGAGGGAAGGACAGTTGGGGTGTGTGGAGCGGCGAGACCACAGGCCCAGCTGGGGTCGGGGAAGAAGAAACAAAAATCTCCCCTCCTTCTTTTTCCCCCTCTACTCATGCCCTGCTCCCTGGCCTAAAGCATTGGGGGAGGACTCACCATGCCTAGTCTAGCCTATGGCTTTAGATGAATTGCCAGAAGATGTCATGAGCGGAACGGTTCCTTGGATAGTATTTCTGATTTATTCATTCGTAATGTGTCAATGCACAACTGGATATATTGATGGGTAGATCGTGTACACTGCAACTGTGCAGTATTTACTAATCTTCACTTTTGCACATTTTGTTGTTGCGGGTTTATTACAAAATTTTGCAAATGTATTTTAAAAATCTCATGTGCAAAAACTGGCTGTTTTTGTTCAATGTATCGTCAAAGTCACACATCTCTTTTAATATGATGCCATAAGCTCACACATAATCGGGCAGCTTCGTCCATTCTGCAGGATGCATCCAGCTACACCAGGTTGGCATCTCTTACAATGTTAAATGTGATTCAAGTAGGGCTCAGACTGAGTCCCTCAAGGACATTTAGAGAGTTGTCCTGAGGCCACCTCTTTGATATCTTAGCTGTGTGCTCAGTGGTGTTGTTCTGTTAAAAGATGAAATGTCAATCCAGTCTGAGGTGAAAAATCTGGACCGGGATTTCTTCCAGGATATCACTGTATTCTTTTATATTCATCTTTTACTTCAGCTGTGATAAGTTTGTCTGAAAAGCATCCCCTCAGAATGAATTGCCCAACACCATTTTTAAACATCGGTACGACTTGTATTCCCCAAGTGACTTCTAATGTATGTATGTATTCCTCTGAACATGATATCTGGCATTCAGAGAGACCAGAGACTTTCGTCACTTATGATCTGAAAGGGTGGCACGGTGGTCAGGCTGTTAGCATGACCCTCTCACAGGTTAGAGGTCATCAGTTCCCTGCCGGGCTTCCTGTGTGCCTCTTGCATTTTCTTCCATGTGCTTGTGGGGGTCTACTCTGAATTCTGCATTTCAAAAACATGTATGTATGATTAATTGAAGACTAGAAATTTCCTTAAGTGTTTCAACTAATTCATTGCAGTTTTTGGTGGATTTTATAAAACCTAACCATGTTGTGCTGCAATTCTCAAAACTTAACAGCAAAAATATCAAGAATGTTTTTTCTTTTCCTGATGCTGTGTCAAAAAAAAATTTGGGGTACATTCTGCAAGTCATAGAACACCATTTTCTATGGGACTCGAAAAATCATGCAATCCTAAAAAGCTGTTGGAATTGTGGAGTAGGCTCTTCTAGAAATGGCTGACAGTGCAGGAGTTAAAAATGGACTAATGGGCTGTTGCTTCAAAATTGTGGGGCAGCCAAAACAAACAGTAATGCAATATGATTTAGTGGACTGATGGTCAATTATTTGTTCTTACAGTTTGTGATAGGTTTATCTATCCTCTGTCACATTTCCCATCAAACTTGTATTGTCAACGATCAAATCTATACATTCCCTATAAATTTCACCCAATTATTGCACTTTCATTAATGGAAAAAGAGTGTGCCTTGTACCAATAGGTTTTGGTTTGTTTAGTCGTTGAGCCACGGTACAAAATAACTAAGAGATGTTTTACAGGTTTGTCTCTGGTGTTACAGTCATTGTTACGGTCATTCAACTGTCACTTATATTTACCCTCTTCAATCATATGCTAAAAGTTGTTTTCCTTAATCTTTTTTTTATTGAGATCAGTGTTGAAAGCAACTGCCTGGGGGAAGGATGAACAGTTCTTCTATAGAGACAAAACACTTAAATGTGAACGAAAGTCAAGGACACAGAATACAAGGGAAAAAATTGTACAAATATTGTACACATAACAAAGAGTCCTGCCTATTTATGTGTGTGTGCACGTTGGCTTGTGCTCTTGAGAAGTATATTTATGTTTACAAAGCTTTACATAAATGCTGTCAGCAGGTGCATGAGATCCATCACCCTTTGGCCCATAAGGTGGTTCATACACAAGCCAACCATTTGGGCTTCTGTCAGCCTTTGCCCCAGATCTGGGTCAGAGAGACCCTATTCAGGGCCATTCCATATTCCCTAGAATCCCCCCCGCTGCTTCGGTGTTCCATTCTGATCCCAACAGCCTCTCACTGCACTATGCCGTGGATTGTTTCCAAAGATTAGTCTTAATATGAATACCCATAATCAGAATAGGACTCCCAGACTGTGAAAGCTATCAAAGACATATTTGCATCTAATCCTCAAAGACACCCCCCTCCCCCCACATCCCCTTCTACAGGGAGGCAGCTACCCCCTTTCAGTCCACGAAAAGATCCTGCTAAACTTTCACTGGAAAAACCCTCAAACCTGCCACCCCCTAGCCCCAGAAACCCTCCCCCTTTGCCCCCCGGACCATCCCATCCATTCCCAAAACGTTCGGCCAGACAAGACCAGACCAATTCTGTGGGGGATTATTTGGCTTAGTGATGAATAATGGATGACCATCTCCCCTCTGGCTCTCCACCATAGCAGCGCCTCTCAATTGGCCTTGGCATGGAGCCATTCACTTGCCTGTCTGGGTAGTTCCTTGGCCGGCTAACCTAACCCCCAAGAGATCTATAAAGTCATCATAATACTCAGAAGATATGACCAGATTTACTCAGCTGTTATCTATCAGAAATAAAGCATTATGTAATTCATTGTCCAACTAAATATTGTCAACATTAGACTCACCCAAAACACTTATCCTGTTGATGATTGTGATATATAACAATACAATCCTAATAAAACTGATTACAAACTTATTGTGTATAACCATTTGTTTTCTTCAAAGCTTATGTTAATATTACATAATTCCAGAATACACTTCCATCCATCTTCCATACCGTACATCCTTGAAACGGTTACGGGGGTTGCTGGAGCCTAACCCAGCTGACTTTGGGCGAAAAGTAAACTGCATCTTAGACTGGTCAACAGTCCGGCATAGCGTACATAGAGAGACTAACGACCATCTGCACTCACAATCATACCACTACCAGCGGGAATCGAATCTGCGCCTGCCCGCACTGAAGACAAGGGAGAGAACCTCTACAGCACGAGGCAGCCCAAACGCATTTCAATGAACTGAAACAGATTGATAGTCGTGGTCACTAAAAAGGCCATGAGTGCAAAGAGAGGAGTACAGAGCGTGGGAGTAAGGCTTGAACATTGTCCTTGTCCTGAAAAGCGAGGAAGCCACTCTTCTTTTCTTCTCCCCTTCATCTGTGTTTTCACTTTATCTCTTTTCATTCACCATGCTCTCCGTCTAATTTTCAATAGAGCACTTGGGTCCAAAGAGATGTCAGTGTTTTGGATACACTCACACATACCCACAAGGACACACCTGGGCATGAGAGTGCCGTCTGAATGGGGACAAGTTCGACCAAAGGGTCTGTCTAACAGTTACACAGGAGGGGCCGAGGCCCTTTGTGCCCATGGTCCGCTCAGAACCTTCTTAGCCACTCTCTTTCGAAAGGCGGGCTCCCAAGGTGCAATTCGACAGGATGCTTTTTGTACACTCGTTATTTGTGACCCTTTTTTGTCCTTCATTTTCTTGTTTTACGGCTTTGTTTGTTTGTTTCTTTCAAGCGAGTGTCGAGTAGCCTTGGGTCTTTCGACGACAGCTGGGCTTCTTGAGCGCCCGCGTGGAAACAACACAAGTTCACTACAATGACTGACAAGTGCTTTGTCGGACAGAAGCCCACAATAAATGTGTCTTTACCAAAGACCATTGGTTTGTCCCATTAAGGCCACAAAATTAGAGGGTGCCTGGCCCAAGGGAAATAACTGCATTGCCTCCAAAACATGAACTCCATCATGCTAAGACAAAAGCTGCGGAGCGGTGCATTGAAATGTTAACCTCAGACTAAAAAGTAAATAAATTAGTGTCCAAAAATGAATTAAAAGACATTGTCTCATATTTACCTGTCTGGAGCATGCATACTCTTAACGTGAGGAAAAGAGAATAAAGGCAACTACATTCGTGCAAAGCCAGTATGTACAAAGAGTAACAAGGTCAGTCTATCAGGTCAAGCATGTGACCATGGCCCTGCAGCCACTCTTCCTCCCCCATCCATTACCCCCTTCTTTCCATCCTGCTCTCTTTGACCCCTGGGCCTCAGGAATGAACCACAAGTGAACCAAGAGTGGCGCGGCAATTCTCAGAAACTTCCAGAGCCCTCAACCCGAGCTGGTCTTAGCCTCTCTCACCCCTGCAACAGCTGGAGTGGCTCAAATAGTTCTGCTCTCCCCAGGGAGGCCAACTACAGGCGCATGCACCTTTAATATCCACAAAACTCAAAGAACATGTGAATCACATATAGGGGAGGTAAACATTTTTTTTGGTTTGTTTGTTCCACAATGCTGGTTCTATTTTAAATGTATACCCACTTGCTTTTGTGATTTGATGATGGCAGCTCTTTCTAATGTAAATGTACAAAACTGCATGTTTTGTTCAAAACAGGTCAGATTCAGTTATTAAGACCAGACATATTCATTTCAAATTATTATAATAAATTGTGTTTTAGGATCATTCTGCCTCCTTAAAATGAGCTTTTTTTACCTTGGTGCTGATAAACACCGTTTGGAAAATGTAGTCAAGGTCAGCAAAACTGAACTGAATCCTGAGTTTGCTAAATTTTACAGGCCATATGTATCTCTTAAATGACTGTACATCCCTACCTCACAAAATGGCACTAATGGAACTAGTTCCCTAAAGAGTACAGAAAATGAATGTTGCTTCTTTATTTAATGGATGGGAAAAATGTGCTCTACATTGTTTCATACTGAGTATAAAGAACACAGGCAATAACACAATAACACCTTGTTTGACAGTTCATAAATAATTTGTTCTCATTTTATTCATTTTTTTTCCATTTTCTGAACCGCTTTATCCTCACTAGGGTCGCAAGGGGTGCTGGTGCCTATCCCAGCTGCCTTCAGGCGCGATGCGGTTGACACCCTGAATGAATATGTGGCCAGCCAATCGAAGGGCACAAGGAGACAAACAACCATTCACGCTCACACTCATACCGAAGAGCAATTTAGAGTGTCCAATAAGCCTACCATGCATGTCTTTTGAATGTGGGAGGAAACCAGGGTACCCGGAGTACCGGGGGAGAACATGCAAACTCCACACTGGATTTGAACCCAGCTCACAATTTGTCCTAGGTATCTTAATTTAAGAAAATCCACAGCAACATGAAAGTATTACCACTAGTATGGAAGGTGCATTCATCCTTAAAAGTTGTTAGAAATGTTACATTCCCCAAGGTTTAAGGTCAAATAAGTTGATCTCAGGAATCTATCACTGAGATTTGGTTCATCCTGAATGTCACCTGTTTCTCAGCAGTCACTAGAATCAGACATGCACAATGCAGCAAATGGACTATAAAAGGAGCATATGTATGATTGTCACAGAAATATGTACGTGAAATTTAGACCAAAATCTAATCAGCCTTTCTCCTTTTATATTTGAGTGCATAATCTATATTTGTAACTTTTATGTTAATTAAATTCATACATTAAATACAGACTCGGATTAATGTAGTCCACAAATATTATTTGGGTGGAATTGGGAGTGACAAAAAGAGGAACTGGTTGTGCAACAAATGTATTATACTAAACCACAGCAATTGCACGTATATAGATGTATTTATATAATGAATGCTTTGGCTTATTTTAGAACCAGGAAGTGGAAACCTTTTTTTCAGTGCTGTCTATATTAGTGGGCATAGAGGAAGAACGAAGTGGGCAGGTATAACAAGGCATAATGTTCCGTCACACCGTGACCAATTCACTTACAAACTCAATTGTAATCGAATAAAAACTGCATAGATACAACCAGGACACAATCCTAACCTATTTTAAATATTTACTAGTTGAAATTATGGAAAATGACTTTTAGTGCATCCTTTTTCAGGTGCTTTTTACAGGAGATCCTGGTTTCACAGCGTTGCCTTTTGATGATTATGTGGTTCCTTTTGCTTAATCAAGCTGCAATCTTGAATGCAGCAGAACACAATCGACAAGTCCTTAGCCCTCTGGTGAGACAGTGACCATTATGGCAGACTCGTCGCCAGACAGTTATAATAACAGACAAACTTAGGGTTTCGTTAAGAGGGGAGGGATTTGTTTTAGTCGAAGAGGAACATATCGTTTTAATGGCAACTGACACTAATCTCGTATATTGGCAAAAAGTATGTACTGGTTTTGCGACGGTACGTTCAATAGTGCACCTGGCAACCATCAACTCTATACCAGTGCATACTTTTTGCCAATAAATCGAGATGATGGCAGTTGCCATTAAAATGATATATTCCTCTTCGACTAAAACAAATCTCTCCCCTCTTAACAAAACCCTAAGTTCGTTTGTCATTATAACTGTCTGGCGACGAAGTGTCCGGCGACGAATTGTCCGGCGACGACATGTCCGGGCACCGGACTGCTTGGTTGGCATAAATGAAACAAAACCAAAACACATTTGTTCATTTAAAAGAAAAATGCAAAGATAACACACAAGGCAATTTGTCAAGTGTCATATGTCAAGTCTAAGGCAAGTAATAACATCCTTAAGTTATACAAAGCAAACTGAAAAACCTAAAAGTAGTGACTTTGGTCCTACTTGTGTCAGGTCATGGCAGTCGAGTTGTGTGGCTTAGGCGTCTGGAACCCGCCCCATGAGATAAACTGGGGTTCACTGTTTCAATGCAAATCAATTCAGTTTTCAAGCAACATGTCTCCTTTCAGTGCTACTTTAATAAGGACTAAAATGATGACTTTCTTCCTGGTTGACATTTTTTACATTTTATAATTGTTATATTGTGAAGTAAAAGGCGGCATAACTAAATCCACAAATTCAGGAAAGCGTGCTCACTAGAATACACAAGACATAATATACCATTCGGAAAATGTTGCCAAAACGCATCAAAATTAAGAATAATACCCTAAGGTTGACTTTTGATTGTGCATGAAACGAAAACTGCCCTGTCACTTATGGCCAGCACTAGACATTCCTCCACCCTTAAACCTCCACTCCTTGTCCTTCTCTTTCAGTGTGAGGTCAAAGTTTTCCCCTTATCTGGAAGCCATCAGTAGTACCAGTCCCACCTCTGTAACTCATTTAGTTGAAACTGTTGCAGGGCATTAAGGTTACATCTACACTAAAATGAATATTTTATCGAAGGTATTTGACAGCAAACATGATACCTGGCCAAACTCATGTCTAAGGAGTAATTATGACCCCCTCACTGAGTAAACCAGCATTTGTAGACTACGCATGTGCTAAAAGGAGCCGATTTTTGATCATCCTCACTACCTGATTACGATGGGCTACCCGATTGTGATCGTGCAAGCATGAAGCTGCATCATTTCTTTTCGTGGTGTGATGCTGCCGAACATTTGTGATATGTTCACTGTTAGAAATGCATTATTCTAAAGTGATAGAGCGTGTGATGCACATCTGATGTACAGAAATCCCTTTATTATCGCATCTTCCCTTATTGCGAATTCACTACTTTGCAATTTTTTTACCGCTATTAATTATTTTTAAAAAATATTATTATTACTTTTTTAAAGTCCATAAAAATTTGAAAATCAACGCTGAAACTCGTAAACGGAAGCCACACTACTAGGACTCAGAACTGGGAAAAAAAGTAATAATAGGGGTGACCAATGTTCCCTCTAATTTTTTGTTTGTCTGGGCAGAAAGACAACCTCCTTGAGCACACTGAGTACCGGTGTGAGCAACATCATCATTGCTCGCTATGGGCACACACCAGTATCACACCTGCCATAAGCAGGTGTATGTCTACTACACATAAATGATTTAGTAATAATAAAATGTAATGATTAATATCTATGAATGGGCGGCCCGGCGGATGAGTGGTTCGCGCGTCGGCCTCACAGCAAAAAAAAAAAATGGGGATTTTATTTTGTGCGCTCCATATGATTTGCTGTGCGCAAGGAAGACGAGAGTAGTGCGCAAATGTGCACGCACGCAGCTTAGAGAGAACATTGGAGTTGACCCTACTTTGCGATTTTTTGATTATATTATGCCTGGTCTACATTAACCGCGATATTTGAGGGATTACTGTAATGCGTGTGCATATATTAAAACAAAACTTTAATTCAAAACTTTATTTCAATGCCATTCTATATAAACTTTTAGGTAGAAAGTTATTAATGTGATAAAAATAGACAATATTCATCAAGCCACATGCTCGGCAGTTTGAAGAATAGGTAATTTCTTTAGCCCTAATCTAGAGGCGTTTGCATGTCATCCCCAGGCCTGCATGGGTTTTCACTGGGTACTCAGGTTTCCTCCCGTATTCCATGGAGGTCTCCTTGTGCCATGCAATGGAATGGCTGGTGCCCATGGCTGGTTGGGTGGGATAGACTCCAGCACCCCCTGCAACACTTATGAGGATAAGAGGTAGAGAATATGAATGAATGAATGAATGAATGTCCTAATCTGTCATTGAGAGCAAGTTGTGCAGGTTACTTGCAAACATCGTCAATATTAGGAAGCTGTGTCATACAACTCATCCTCGTAAGGGTAACTGGGCTTGTGGAGCCTATCCCAGCTGACTCAGAGTGAAAGGCAGACTACACCCTAGACTGGTTTAGTTCGCTGTATGCTCCCATTATGTATTGACAGTTAATGAATGCGATAAATTCAGACACAAAAATACAGTTTTCTTCAACTGATTAGGCATGCAGGTTGAAAGATAATTTATTTTTATGCCTGATTTAATTGTGTGTATACACATGAATCACTTCTCAATTTGTGATAACTTTATTTTTATGTTAGCCATTGATGGCACATTGAATTCTTGTTCATTAGTAGGGGAGGGCTACAAAGCAAGAGTTCTAGGTGACGTCACTTTACCTCTTTAGGCTTGTACATAGAATGCTTGCTGCTCTGCCAAAGAAAATGAGCACTTATTTCATGTATCTAGAAAAAAATCATCAACATGACTCAAGTGTCCCTTTAAATTAAACAGCTATCTACGTTGTATATAAAATTCTTTAGAGAAAAGGTGGGTTAGTGTGGCCGACATGGGGTGTTGGCTAAATAAATATATTTTATCCGTCTATCCTAGTGTAGATGTAGCCTAAGATATTATGCTTCTCTCAATTTATGAGGTGTTGAAATTAGCTCCCATACATGTTTGAATGTCGCTACCTAAGCAAGGATAACCTATTGGTTAAATATCTGCATAGGGCAGTGGTTGTACAACTGTGACATGTGATTTTGGGTGCTTGTTTATGTTGTCCAGCTCTTATGATATCCTGTCATGTTTGATATTTATTTTACCTAAAATGCACTGCAAGCAATGGAGCTCATGAGAAATGAGAATTTGTTTCTTTCAATGTGACTACTTTAGTGAAATGTCTATGTCATTATAGTAAGGGAACAGGAAGAAGGGGGGTTTCTGGTGATCTAGTTGACTGTTTTAGCTGAGGCTTTCTTCTCACTGTGTGGTCATGTGGGGGATCAGCCCTGCAAACGGGGTCTGAGGACACTGGCAGAGAAGTTTCATAGGTAGAACGAGAAAAGCAGGGTGTCATTGAGTAGAGACGGAGGTGAATAGTTAAAAAAGAGCTGTGGTGTGAGTAATGCAGGTGGGTTGTTACTGTGATTTATCATTCTTCCATTTTCTATCTAGTTCTATCTGTTCTTAAGATCTTCCTTGTACTTCAACTTCAGCCTTGGCAAACTTCAAGTTCAGTCATCTCTCCATTCAGCCCCCTGTCTCGTCTTTCGCCCTCCCCCTTCTTCCCTCTGCTCAGACAGACACAGCTACCCTCCTGAACATTTCCTTTCTGCTGGCCTGCCCCAACAAAGGTGCTCAGTCATGTGAAACCTAATCTCAAGCCCCCCAAAACCTGACCCTTGACCTCCTCAGTCTTCACTCAGCCAAAGGGGGAAGGGAGCAAGGGCAGGAAAGGGAGGCTTTTGGGGAGAGGTCACATTCCCGAAGACACTTTTGTATTTGCACGTGCATGTGTGTATATATGTGTATGCGTGTGTGTGTGCGTGTGTATGGGTGGGAGTTCATGGGCATCCCTTGTTTTGAATGGCACTATCTACTTGATTATTTTTCTGCTCCCGATCTATATTAAACAACCTTTAACTTGCTGCTGTTTTTTTTCTTATAATTGATCGAGCTTTCCAGTAAATAATGTCCTTTTGGTAAGATATAGTCTCCTGTGATTATGTTACTGACCAGGTATGCACATAGGTGCATGTTTGTGTGAAAGCATTTCAGCCCTGAAGCGATGCTGCCTATAGACAAAACACAGACTTTGTTTTCTTGTGCGGACAGACCTGTAAGTCTTGTCTGGGCAGAGCTCCTCTCCTTCCACCCTACTCCAGTGCTCAAGTGTGTGCATGTGTATTCATCTTTGTATTGCGCTGACATCCATGTGTGTGGAAGTGTGTGTGTGTGGCACATAGTGTCAGCTGTCCTGGGTGATTAGTACTTTTATATTGTTCCAAAGAGTCCGGGCGAGGCCCCCTCTTCACTGCTCGACCGCACAGCTGCAGTCTGCCTCGCCATCTTTGCTCTCTAGCCTTGCTTTTCTCACTGACACTCAAAATGTAAGACCAATACAGAGGCTAGAAATAGGGAAAGAAGAATGGAGGTAATCAGAGGAGCAGAAAATTAGGACTAAGGTCATATTATGAGGATTAGAGAGGAGATTCAAGACACAGAGTTTCTTCTGGACAGGATTTCCTCAGCTATGCTTGGGAGGCCTCCCTTGCTTTACACAGACAAGTCAGGACACAGGGATTGAAGTAGGAGAGGAAGGGAGAGCAAAAAGGGGAAAAAGGGGGAAGTGGTGTCATGTGTAGTTGGGGTTTTGGGGTGGATGTGTGTGTTCCCCTTGTTTGTGCTTTCCATGTGATTATCGTACGCGTTTCGCCTATTGTGCCCCTCATTGTTTCCATTCTCGCGTGATCAGGTGTGTGTAATTTGTAATCAACACCTGTCTGTCTATTTAAACCCTGTGTGTTTGTGAGCCTTTGTCGGATCGTCTGCTTTACACTCTGTTGTTCTACGTTGCTATGCCATGTTCCTCGTTTCCCTATGTCTTACTGTCAGGTTTGGTTTTGTGATTTGATTCCAAGAGTTCTTATTTTCTGAAGATCCTACCTTAGTTATTAAAGTTTTTGTTAGAGCACTCCACTTCCACATCCTTAATTGCTTCCCTGCCTTTGGGTCCTTCCACGTTCCACGCTCGACGCCGCCCTGACGTGACAAGTAAGGTGTCTGTCTGGGTTCCATTTTTTGAAGCTAAAGGAATGGACATAAACCTGTTTGCATGGCCTATAAGACTGTCCAAAATGAGTGTCAAGTAGCACATTTATTGACTTGCCTCTGGCAAAGGTTCCGTTCATAACGTGCTCACATAAGGATTGTAAGCAAGGGGCAAATTTGTACTATAGGAAAAGTATGTCTGCTATGGATGGGATGTTCATTGTTTAGGATTTGTAAGTTCGACATTGTTGGTCTCTTGACATTGAACTTGAAAGATTGGGAGGGTGTGGGGAAAACATACACAAGCTTACAATTCCTCTTCTATACCCCACCCGACCAGCCCCACTTCCTTACAACTCTGCTTTATCTTAACTGTCAACACCTGGCCTAAGCAGGAACCTCTTTCTATCTGTGAACTTTAATCTGGCCCTGCTAGGCAAACAGCACCATGGCTCGGACAAGGAGAGTGATTACTCTGTCACATTGCCCTCCGGTGCCTTTGCAGGCATGCATGGGAAGATCGGAAGAAAAGGGATTTGGATACAGAAATATATTTAAAAAGTTGAATGCTGAACATCTTGAAAAGAGAAGGGCACATGATGTACAGTACACAGGGACAAAATAACAAGGTGAAGATGTGTTGTGGAACACAAGGTATACAAAGATGAAAGATTATAAGGAAGGAAACGGGATGAAATGTGAAAGGCTCAGGGAAAAAAAAGATTCTATAGTTAGGTAACTTCACAGAAATGTATTTTCCTTAGAAACGTGGCTACTGGTGCCTCAGTGATTGAATGCAACCTTGGTCAATTCATTCATATTTTTAATAAACACAAACATAATTTATTTATACCAGGACAGGGGTCATTTTTCAATTAAATTAAGATAATCTTTTTTTTATCATTTTTGCAAAAGAGAGGAAAGAAGTGTTCATCATCATAACATTTTCGTGATGACCACTTTCTTTCAGATTCTGGGTGAAAATTTAATTTTTAGTTGTTAAAGCTACTCAGGCAGCCCGGCGGATGAGTGGTTAACGCATCAGTTCTGGAATCCTGGGTTCGAATCCATTTTAGTCCACCTGTGTGGAGTTTGCATGTTCTACTCGGGCCTGTGTGGGTTTCCTCCCACATTCCAAAAACATGGATAGTAGGCTGGTTGGACAAATTGCTGCTACATATGAGTGTGAGAATATCTGTTTCCTCATGCCCTGCGATTGGCTGGCCACCAATTCAGTGTGCCCCCATCCCAAAGTCAGCTGGGAGAGGCTCCAACATCCCCTGCGACCATTGTGAGGATAAAGCGGTTCAGAAAATGAATGAATGAATAAAGTATTTAGTAGAAATATTATCTTTTTCTTTCAATTTGCTTTCAGCAACAATGAAGTGACAAAACGCGCACGAAACCCTCCGGAAAAAATTGGTTTGATTTTGCTGGTGTTTTTAGGATCATTGTCATGGTGTAATTTGTGTAATTTTTCTATGACTGCCACTCCTGGTAAGATAACTCAAACTATAATCGCAAGGGATTGTTTCCTAAACCACCTGTATGTCAAATCATCTTTTTTCCATCCTATGATACCTGGTCAGAGAAAAATGTATCACAGCCAGGTTTGACTATCAAAATATATTAATAGCTATCTGTTCAAATTGCCAGCATCATGCATCAATGGTGAGCATAATGTACTTTAGTTTTTATATTGTTTGTTTTGTTGGATCCACAACAGATATTTATTAAATTAATGGTTTGTTTTCGATAGCTTCTGAATGTACAAAAAAAGAATAGAGGAGAAAAACAGCAACAGCATATTCAGTATGTATATCATACATTTTATTTTTTCCCCAAGACAAAATGGCTGAGTGAAGAGAAAAATGCAGGCAAAAGCTGAAAACAGTGGCATTTCCATAACTGAAAAAAAATACTAACAATATTTGTATGCTGACCAGGAACTCTTAAATGTTGATCCGTGACCTTTGGTCATCAAACAGTGAAACCAAGCCACCGGAATTCATCACAAAGGAAAGGAGAGAAGGAGGGGTTCAATAATCAGATGCATTTTTGCTGTGACTCTGTTCTGAACATACACTGGATGTGGGTGTACAGTCATAATAAATAATGTCAACCAATGTCAACTTCAAGTTCAGCTGAGAGCAGATTAGAGTACAAAACACAGACTGAGATCAGACTGAAGCATGGATGGATATCAGTACCAACTGCTATAACAACATGTAGCAAACTTTCTATCATTACTTTTTGTTCTTATTGACAGTATAATTTGCATAAGATATGACATGTACCCTATGTATATAAATCAAGCACTATGGTTGTTTTGGCAAAGTAAAATAAAACAGAAACAAAAATTCAAAATAACAACATACGTAACAAAATTCAGCATTAGAAAAACACAGCTTTTCAGAGTGAGGATGGCCTGATTGCATATGAAAGCGAAAATCATCAACAACTGGAATGTTATTAGGTGGTACATGTTTAAGGACAGTAAAAAGATGGCTAACAATAATACCCAACAATAGCTTGTATTACTGCATATAAAATGGCAGGAGAAAACATTAAAACAAACAAATAAAAAAAGGATATGTAAAACCACCTGTTTTTACCTCCTTGTGGTAAGTCCAGCAGGACTGCCTGAACAAAAAGTCATCTTATGACCTCTCACCCTTGGAGAACACCACAACATTTTAATTTTCAAAAACATACTTATTTTCAAGCATACAAATTATTCACACTATATTATCCTGCCAAATTAAGAAAATATACGGTGGCAGCATGTTGGGACTTTTTTTCACTACAGAAAAAGGGTACATTGAAACCTTTAAAGAGTACAGGCAAAACCATTAAAAATACAGGCTCCAACATAAATACTATAAGTGCCTACGCTAAGTGAACATTAATTTTGAATGCATTTCTAAATACAAAAAAGTCGACCATAGATGTATTTTGAATTTAGGAACTTACATGAGTGTGCATTTTCCTATGTGTTTAAGTTCTCTCTATATATTTATTTATCATATATCTCCCCAAATGTGAAACATTTTGTTCAACCTGAAGACTTGTGTACAGTAAAGGCAAAAAAGATACAAGACATGTTCATTACAATTCAATACATAGTGATCAAATCCTGAATGTCAACAAGACAGGAAAGCAAATCAACAACACATATTAAAAAATAAAATTTAAATAAATCCCCCTCAAAAAAAATGAAAAAGTTTTTCTGTACTGCAGGGTACATTTTTGAGCTTACTGAGGTGCAGGACATTTATTTCAATGGCATTTTCTGCATTGATACCCACTTTAACCAAACATGTTTTGTCTTAAGATATAGCAACGGTTTTAACTCAGTTCCTTTTTGTTTTGTTTTTTTCTCTCTTTTTTTGCTTTTGTTTTTGTTTTGTTTTTTTAATGATACCACTGTTAATGCATCGGTCAGCACAAGAACCAAGTTTTTCCTTTGAGCTTCCACCTGAAAACTGGGGAAACGGAAGAGTGCATGTAAGTAATCCCAGATAAGGAATCCTGTTCTCATTTTATACTCAACCACCTGTACCTCCGATTAGAGAGACAGGTACAGACTGTAGGCAGAGTGACAAGTGCTATAATCGTTAAAAACTGGCAGAGTGGTGAGAGGGAAGATTACAATTAAAATGAGTTACAACAAGAAATTCAAAAATAATAAAATGATACTGTATGTGTGTGGGTGTATGTGTGGCCTGCGCATTTGTGTGAGTAAGATCTATATTTTAATTTTGGAGATTAGTTGCATTACAGATGTCAGTTTGTAAAATTTTTAAAATCAAATACAGTCAAAAGTAGGATACAAAGGGCATAGGACATTTGAATTGCGGAAACACCTGGTGATAAACCCTCCCTTTCCATAACCCTGACCCAAGCCAAGCAGCTTTCCCCATTATTCACCAAAGTCCAATTCTGCCTGATGAAAAAACAAGTACTAAAACCGACAGTCGGCTTCAAGTTAATGCTGGCTATCCAAACTGCCCGGTTGAGACTAAAATAAAAAAAATAAAAACGTTGTTACTTGAGAGCGTAAAAAAAAGCTTTCCATTTCAAAGAAAAGAAACACTCCGGAAAATTAAGAGCTTCACGTCGGCTAGAACAACTCCTCAGAGTACCCTCAGTATGATACGCATGTACCAGAAAACCCACCTGCAACCACATTTTGAGCATGTAACATGCCAGTAAACAGACTTAATAATTTGAAGACTGAAAATATACACAATTCAGGCAGTAGATGATTTACCAGATATAAACATGATGCTTTTTTTTCTTCAATTTTTTTTCAGCTGGTTTCTTAATGCTGTGCTCATTCACAACACAACAGTTGTTCAGGTGCTTGATGCAAGGACCTGTTTGACGCCATAAGTGCACAAAATGTCCTGTAATTGTCTACATTTGAAATGCCGAGTATATAGCAAAAGGAGGATTAACTAATGCAGGTAAAATATCCAAGGCACTCTTTGTTGTCATTTTACACCATATTATTAATTTCATTGTTTGTAAAAGAAATAAGCCATGGTGCTAGTTCCTAGCATTTCATAGGCAAGCCAATCCTTGTATATAGATATATTTATGTACATATAGGTATTTTGCGTCTATCTTGCATCATAAATCATTCACAAATATCAATTTTTAAATGTAACCCTGCTTTACTTGACATTTGAATAGTATGACACTGTTCCACTATGCTTGGAAACACAACTGTACATGATATGTAAAACAGTATGCACTGTCTGCAGCGAGGGTTCAAATATGTTGGCTAAATCAAAAGGATCAACAGCAACACGAGTACAACGAAAGCCACCAGTCACCGAAAGTTTTAGAGTAGCCATAAACACATCAAGCATGCTGTCCAGTTACAAAAGAAATATATAAAATGTGTAAATTATTGCACAATAGAAAGGCTCAAAAAGTTTTGTTTCATACAAGGTATTACCCCAATGCTTAAGAATGCTAACAGGGCTGTACTGCGTACTGTCATATGACCCTGTAGTCCATTCCGTTTATCGATTGGCTACGAAGCTAGGGTTGAATGTTGGCCAAAGGAGCCGAGAGAGGAAACGTACAGCATGCTGTCCTCGGTCTACTCAGTCTTAATATTGTTCGCCAAAGGGCGGTCACTGTGCCACTTCTTCATGTGTTTCTCGAGAGTACTGTAGACACTGAAAGGCATGTGGCATATTTCACATTTGTAAACGTCTTTTCCCATCTGTCCATGGGTTTTCATGTGGCGCGTAAGCTTAGAGCTCTGGGCACAGGCGTAGCTGCAAAGCTCACACTTGTAGGGCCGCTCTCCAGTGTGACTGCGTCGGTGCACCGTTAGGTTGCTGCAGTTCTTGAATACCTTTCCACAGTACTCGCAAGTGTCGCTGCGGCGGCCGTCTTTCGAGCTCGGCCTGCCGTTCCCACTGCCACCATGTGGTGTGCTGGCTCCGCTTCCTGTGCCACTGCGTCCCGAAGCCGCCCGTTCGCCGTCCAGCTCACCGGGTGGGGTGGAAAAGCGCAAGCTGCCATTCTCCGATGAGTGCTCAGATGAGGAGGCAAAGGGCGATTGTCTGGAGTCTCCACCAGTAAAGTTAATAAAGGGATCCTTGAGTTGTCGTGAGGCAGCATAGCCTGCAAGCCACTGGGAATAGACATTTTCTGAGTTTGCGATAGTGGGTGTGGGGGGGTCGAGGTCTTTTTCAACCTTGATGCGTTTGGACAGAGGACTAAGGGAGCCTGGGCTAATACCTCCGCCTAACAACTTCCTGGATAGACGGTCAGTGGATAAAGGTCCAAGACCATTCATTGTTGTTGTGCTCACATCATCTGCCCGCTCTGACTCCATAGCAGCTGAATCCTCATCGGCGGGATCCTTCGAGGAGCTCCGGCGCCGGGGGTGCAGGGCCACACTATTCTGGTGGTGGCGGGCCCCTTCTAACCTCAGACTAAAGCGATAGTCATTCTTGTCCTCTTCACCATCTCTGACCGGAGGCTTACCTTCCAGCTCTTCCTCCTCAACCTCTTCCTCTTCTTCCTCCTCTTCCTCCTCCTCTTCCTCCTCCTCCTGCTCTTCCTCCTCCTCTTCTTCCTCTTCTTCATCATCTTCCTCATCTTCTCCATTTTCAGCCAGTAGACCGTTGTTCTCGCTCTTGAACTTAGCCACAACAGACTTTAAAGCATTAGTGGCACTGCCCATCAACTCACTGGTACCAGGTTCAGGAGAGCTGGCTGTTGAAAGGCCGTCTTCTGACTTGCTATTAAGCACCGAAGACTTGCTCTGACAGTGTGTCTTCATGTGTCGTTTTAGCTTGCTTGCCTGGGTGCATGCGTGATTACACAGATGACACTTAAATGGCTTTTCCCCTGTGTGGCTACGTCTGTGCACAATAAGGTTACTCTGGAACTTGAAGGTCTTCCCACAGAACTCACAAGACTTTGCCTTTAACGGCGTGCCGGGTTGAGCGGCGTTGGCTGTGGGATTGGGGGTAGACCTGGAGCCAGAAGGTGATTGAGAGGTGGAAAGAGGCGGTGTTGCTGAGAAAGGAGGCTTTGAACCTGGCTGAAATGGTTGAAGAATCCGTTGCATAGGGTTGGGCCGATTAGGGGAGAGAGGAGGTGAGGCTCCGGTGGCATTACCAGCAAGTTCACGGAGCCTTCTGGAGAAGTCCATACTTGGGGGAGCTTCAAGTGGTATTGAATTTAGCCTCATTACCCTGTCAAAGGCGCTGGGGTGGTGGGTCGCTAGGGCAAGGTCATCGGGACTGAGGTGATGACGCGGAGGCGGACTGAACAGGGGCGGAGTCCTGGGATAACGACCCTCTCTCGGGGTAGATACAGAATCCCGTCCAGACCCAGACCCTGGCATTCTTAGTAGACTGTAAGGACTACCATCAGCCAGGTGGACAGCATGAAGGGGAGGTTGGGATGAGGCACAGTCGCCTCCCATCCCGGGAGCCGTGGCTACACGAGGGGTGAGGGGGCTGCCCGGCTCACTCTCCAGGTAGATGCGGAAACCATGGGTGTTCTGAGCATGCTGGAGAAGAAACCAGGCACTGGTGAAGGGCTGCTTGCATGTGGTACAGGTGTAACTGCTGGGCTCATCCCTATCTGTTGAGAAAAGGAAAAACAATGAAAATGTTACTACAAATGAAAATGGTGGGTGGAGTTTGTATTTGATATTTTAAATAAATGTAAAAAATAAGAATATAGCTATCATAAAACAAATTAGTATTATTGTTGTTATTTTTTTATATCATTATTATTGTTTATTTTATTTTATTTTATTGTTAAACTTTTTGGTTCAAAAGATCTGTCTTTTTTAAGTTGAACAACTTATTGAGTCCTCAAAAGCATTGTTCAAATTATAATGCATTGTAAGTACAAGAAGTAACAGAAATTATACAATCTCAATGCACTTTTCAAAGAAAGCAAGTTTCATACATGAACATGCAGAATGCCAAGTGACACTGAGATAGTAATAATTTGATCCATTATAGCTAAGAAACCTAAAAAGCATAAAATGTCACAATTAAATTGGTGAACAGAAATCAATATTCTATCACTATATGTAATGGCACACTGTTCATACAACAACAATTAATAAAACAATGCAAAATGTGATTATATGATATAATGTGATTAGACAAATTTGATGCAGCAAAACTGTGTTTTTGTAATGAGGCCCGTCATGAGTCTTGGGGGTATTCCGATTATTCATTCCCAGTTTTGCTACATGCACCCTCGCCCATTTTATGGCTTTTTTTTTCAGGCACAGCTGCCTACTACTCCGGAATTTCCGGGGTTTACCCGGAAACCCACCGCAAACTCCGAGACTCCAGACAACCTCCCTAAATGCCAGAAATCCCCAAAAATTGTAGCAGCCATTTCAGAAAAGTACCAAATTTCCAATTGCAATGCCTCGAAAATCACACCATCGCTACGCCTTTCGCCATCTTGATTCAACTGCACTGTAAACCGGATGAATTTGCCAGGACGAGTGGATTGTGAATCATCCGAGTTACAAGTTCTGACAAATAATTCGTCTTGTGCGACTTAAGTGTGGCAATCAATTCGGAAATCGATTGCATAGGTAGCCTGTAACGCTTTAACAATTTAATTTTTGTTTTTTTCATAAGAGAAGTAAGTATTATTAAGGCTGACTAAACCACGAGTCTTTTGTTTTGAAACAAATCCTATCATTTACAAGGTTGTTCTAAAGGAAGTTCAAGTATGAGTACACAGCACTCATCAACCCTATAAGCACAAAATGGATCGCAATTTTGATGAAACTTTTAAGAAATCCAGACCCTCGCAGAAATTTATTGCCTCATATTCAACGAAATATCCCATGTTGAAGCCGTCACCAAAAGGTCTGACATTTGCACATTGCACAGCATGCATGTGCGACTTCAGCGTGACACATAGTGGAATTACTGACCATAAAACACATGTAGAAGGACCCAAACACAAAGATAAACTTATTTTCATTATGCTGTACTTTTTCAATAGTTTGCAAAAACACAATATTTTAATTATTGTACAAACATGAATATAAGAGTTTGATTTAAATTGTCCTTTTTTTTTCTTTTTACATTTTATATCGATGTTGCAACTCCGGATATGGGACAAGGGTAGTCCTGAAATGGGGTCGACGGAGGTTGGCAGCTCTGGCATCATTAATGTTGTATGTTAACTGTCAATATAAATGCAAGGTCACATTCATTCATTTTCTGAACCGCTTTATTCTCACTAGGATGACGGGAGGTTCTGGAGCCTATCCCAGCTGACATCGGGCCAGAGGCAGAGGACACCCTGAATCGGTGGCAAGCCAATCGCAGGGCACGAGGAGACGGACAACCATTCACGCTCACACTCATACCTAAGGGCAATTTAGAGTGTCCAATCAGCCTACCATGCATGTTTTTGGAATGGAAACCGGAGTACTTGGAGAAAACCCACGCAGGCCCGGGGAGAACATGATAACTCCAGACAGGTGGACCGCCCTGGATTTGAACCCAGGACCCCGGAGCTGTGAGGCCGGCGCGCTAATCACTCAATCCGCTGGGCCGCCTTGCAAGGTCACATGTTAATAAAAAAAATAGCAGCGTTTCTAAAAGCACAGGTCTTCACTAAGACCAAAATGGAAAATTGTTACTAGGGATGCACTTTTCAAAATGGATTTCATGCATTGCTTTTATATCTCATACTATATGGATTTATTTAAATCCTCTCAGGTAAATAGAATAGGGGAAGGTGGGGAAAGGAGAAGTGAGAGATTTGCTAAATAAAAAGCATCCGCCACTTGCAAATGCACACCGTCTTTCATCTCTTGGCTTCCCTACCCCCTTTTTTGCACAAGGGTACTATTTTGTGAAAGTCATTTGCAAAAGAAAAAAAACAAAAACAAAACGATTGTTATACACTGGAGTCCATACACACATAAGAGGAAGATGTAAGATTGCCTCTGTGTGCGTGTGTGTGTGCATATGAGCAATCCCTAAGATGGTGGACAGGCCTGCATGTTTAAACCCACTGTGGCAAAGAGACAAAGAGGTGAAGATGGGACAGTAAGAGGAGACTGCCACTGAGAGAAAAGAAGTATGTTGTACGTAGATGAGCAATAATGGGAACCGAATGGTGTTTAGTGTGCTCCCTTTCTATCTCACGTGTCCTTAACCACCATGGCCCCCTCGAAACAATTTCAGTTAAAGACCAGAACATGGCATAAAATGTGCACCTAATCAAACCGCCATGCAAACCTTTTTCTTCTGAGTAAAAAGGAGTTGGAAGGGGTATGCGGGTAAATTATGGATCATTACAATCTGAAAAAATTACAGTTAATTGTTGCCACCTGCAAGGGGCTTTGACCCACGATGGAATTTTTCCATCATAAAACAGCCATTTGTCCGTACATGCTTGCTTCCACTCTCTCACAAGCAAAAATAAAATGTTTCCATAACATTGACTTTGGCTTTATACGCATTTCCCGAGACAGTGTGTGTTTTTATGGTTTATTGCTGCAATAACCTGACGTCTACTGTTCACTTTGATTTGATTAGCAGCCTGTATATATGTCCTCACCTGTGTGTGAACAGATGGTGTATAATATATACTGTATATGCATGAGGAGGAAAACAGATATTTTTTTCTGTTACTGCAAACGACAAAAGAGGTAACACGGAGTGCATAAAAGGGGGATGGGGGAGTCAGCTCCTCGGTGACACTCCACAATTGACGGAGAAAGAAGAGCACTGTAGAATCTTGGAAGTAGAGAAAGAAAGCAAGAAAGGTGGCTTAGAGGAGAGAGAGGAGTGCAGCGTGAAGCAGACAGTCCTAATGATATGGTTCTGAAGGGCATAAGACAGCACTTCCATGCTGTTACCGAGTTCATTTTCCTATGCCACAAACATAGCCTGTCTAGTGCAATCACCAATCCATCTCTGGAATTAGTTTAACTGTCCATGCCACAAGCAACAAAATAATTGTCATTCTGGCAAGGCAGTGGACGCAATGATGGCCATAAAAAAGAACACCAAACAAAGCGAACAAAGACTTCATGCGAGCGAAGAAGCTCACAATTTGGCTTAATAGCTGTCTTCAAAAGGCTGGAAGGACAGTTGTTTTAAAAGAAGTTATTTTGACATGGCGTCAGATGGTCTCAAAGGACTTTTTATGTGATTGGAAATCAGCGCGATGCGTGAGGGATGAACCATCTCGTAAACATAGCTGTCCTCTAATGAAATAAAGAAGTATACTCATTCTCCCTGTCTGGCTCACCACTACCAGTGTGTGCTAGGTTAGGATTGGGGAGTAGAAGAGTGCTGGATCTCTGAGTCCCTTTGAAATAGGATCAGTTGAAAGGAGAAACCACACTGACAACCCTGTAGCTACCATTTCATGACAAGGGTTGAGAAAGGGGTCCATTGGCAAAGGAGCCTGAGTTAAATGTAAAGAGTAAGAAGGGGATTGTTGAGGTATGAGGGAAAACATTAGGGAGAAGGTGAGAGGCAGAAGGCTGATATGTAGAATAGAAAGAAAGGAGAAAAAGAGGTTAACAAGCCCTTCAAAGTAATTTCATCACATTGCAAGACAAAGAAGTCTGCAAAATTGGGTCATCCTCCTAATGGGCCTAGACTCTATTCTAAAAGATACAACACAGAACGACGCCAGGAAATAATTACACCTTAAAACATCAAATGGGTGGCCTTTAGACGCTTATGCTATAATCACAGTTTTGACCATGTACATTTTTTAACCACAAACTATGTCACTGATTGACTGCATTACTTTGTTTTCTTGAGCTCAAACACTGCGCAAACACACTCAGTACAGCATTGAGTGTCAAGGATAAACACCTGTGTCCATAAGTGGACAATGATACTCATCATTTGTTCCAAGAAGGATGTTTGCATAGACACAAAATATTAATTAAATAAGTTTTGGATCAATCTTATTTTTCCCACTGGCCCAAACCGTAACCCTGCAAATCTGTTAAGTACTGTTTTTCCTGTGCCTGCGTAGGTTTTCTCCGGGTACTCTGGTTTCCTCCCACATCCCTTAAACATGTATGTTATTTTGGCTTTGTCTCTAGTGTGAGCGTGGATGGTTGTTTGTCTCTGTGTGCCCTGCAACTGGCAACCAGACCCTTGTGAGAATAAGTGGTACAGAAAATGAATTAATCCATTTAGGTACTTGTGAGATAAAGGTTTTTTGTTGTCTTGTTACGAGTTGTAATTTTTGTAAGTAGAGTTCTGGAAAATGGACTTCGAGGTAAAGGCTGTATACAATATATATTGTTTCAGTTTTTTGAAAGAAAGAGAGGGAGAGAAGAATGAGTACTGAATATTAATATGTCACAAAACGCCCATTCCAACAATATGAGGATCATGAAAGCATACATTAAAACACAGCTACACAACCATAATATGATTCAATTCAACAAAGTGGAAAACATGCAAATAGTGCTTTCTCATCTGTCCACCTGTGTAACTTCCTAGCCAAGTACCCAAAAGTTTACAGACAAGGTTTGACCTCCATTTTTTGTTGTGTCCTTCACAATTCTTAAGAGTGGGGTCTGATTGTCCTGGTAAGGTCACATAGCTTTCAATGATATTGGTCATTTAGCTAATGGAGGAAGGAACTAACAGGATTACCATGCAGGTCTTCCAAATGGGGAAGGAAGAGGAGGATGGCACCAGCAGAAGAGATGATGGGGACGTCACATGTCATCGCCATTTCACAAAGTTATCAGTCGCCTGAGCTTGGCAGCACTCACACACCTCTAAAGTGATTATGCTAATAGCAGGTCTTTGCCAATATTCAAAAGTGTTTATAGGTGTTGGAGTTAGTGCCTTGGGAGGACTGAGGGCCATCAAAACAGTGCCTCCTAAGATCGCCTTAGCTGTATCGTTTGTTAATTTGATTACTACTCTGTTTATGTCATTAGTGTATTCACAGTCAGGGATTGGACAGAGTTGAAGGGTGAACTAAGATACGCTATGTAGTCGAAGAGGAGGGTGTTTTTAGAACTATATTTCATTGTCATTTACATGATTTTTACATTACCTAGAAAAACAGCTGATGAATGTACTTTCCGACTTTGCTCACCTTTTATTTATAAATTTTTCGGGGCATTGTAAATCTGTATTTCTCTGTCACAACTACACCAAAAAATCCTCACACACTTGCTTCTTTGTCACTGGCCAAAAACAGTGCAGCATGCTGAGCCACTGGCCACAGACAAAAGGTTTGTTTGACCAGCACTTGTTTCTAAGATAAAGCCGGATACAGGGAGCGCTGTTTACTAAACAGAAAGCCAACGAGCCAACCAACTAGGACCAAATTGAAGCCTTTTACGAGTTTGAAGTAGCCTGCAATGAAAGGTGTTGTAGGGAGTCGCACACCCTCGACATTTCAGAGAAGTTGGCCACTAACCACTACATATGGCACACATAAAAGAAGGAGATCCATGGTGTCAAAAATGAGGAAATAAAAAAGAGAAGTTGTGCTTTCATGGGCAAGAATGAAGGGGAAAGCAGATTTTCAAATGTACATGTAGGATGCTTTTTATTGGGCTCAATACAATACAGTGGTACCTCTACTTATGAATATCTCTACTTATAAAAAAAATTCAGGTTACGAAAAGGGAAAATTTAGTCCCAAGATTTAAAAGAAATTCAGGTTACAGTACGCAAAAAAAGACAAATGACAGATTTTCTAATAAAACTAGCAACTAATAACGATCTATTGTGAAATAATAACTATTTTTTCCTTTTTCTGACAAAACCAATAAGTTATAATTTATGGAAAAATGATTATCAGCATAATCAACTAAAATCTAGTTGAACCTGATGCAGCCTAAAAGTGGTCTCAAACTACATTACAAACTACAGATTGCATTTATGATAATATGCTAGGAATTGTGGTTGCCAGAATTATACAGTTAATAAAAAAGTGTCATTGTCAAAAAAAACTGATGTAAAAAGAACTACATTGTATACTTGTACATTAATATGGTATGTAATGTAACTGTTTGGCATAAAATGACTGTACAAAGTAAAAAGGACATACAGTTTGTGTAACCAGTCTGATGGTAATGACAGCGCAGAGCATTCTTTCTTGTTCTGCCACTTCTACAAATAGAGTTTGAACCCCGGTCTGTCACTAGGGTTAGCACGTTTGATTGCAACATGAGGTCACCACATTCAAAACTGGTTTACTTGTCAATTAAAGTACAAACTGAAACAATGACTAAATATTTACTAGTACGATAATTGGCCCATTGGGAGAGTGGTTAGCACGTCGGCTTCACGGTTCTGCAGTTGAGGGTTCGATGCCAGGTCGGTCCTCACTGTGTAGCAGTGGCATGTTCTCCTCGGGTTCGCGTGGGTTTTTTCCCGGTTCTCCGGTTTCCTCCCACATCCCAAAAACATGCATGGTAGTCTGGTTGAAAACTTTAAATTGCCCGTAGTTATGACTGTGAGCGTGTATAGTTATCTGACTCAATGTGCCCTTCGATTGGCTGGCCACCAATTCAGGGTGTCCCCTACCTGGTGTCCATAGTTAGCTGGGATAGGCTCCAGCACCCCCCACGACCCTTGTGAGCATACAAAATTTGAAAAAGGTATGAATGACAGAATTAATAGTGCAATAATCAGTTAAAAACATCATCCACCCACTTGTTCATTCATTCATGCGTCCATCTTTAAGCCTTTAACTTTTATGTAACCCCTCTAACTGAGCTCGGCTATGAAGCATTGCGTTTGGGTGCGGGTCGGCCCGATAGACCTTGTAATAATCTGGGCCAGCCGTGTCTCATTATTTGTGCTCCTCTTCCTAACAGTGAGATGCTGGACATTGTTGTTTCTCATCGTTGCTCTAATGTTACATTGAAAAAGGCCACTGGGCCTTTAAAGCTTAACTAGACTAATTAAATGGACCATAATTTATGCAAGCATCTGCAGAGATTATTTATTGAGTCGGGATGCGCTTCACAGGACCCAACCGCTGTTGGATGAGCCAACCCTCAGTGGAGTCGGCATTAAATAAAAGAATGGATTTAAAGAAAACTGCCAATTGTCTGTTTAAGCACACATACACAGGTACATAGTAGACTTAATCCAACAAATATTTTCTGACCCAGGTAAAATCCCAGATGGGCAGGCAGTGTCTAAAAACATCAGAGGGGGAATGTAAAGGGTTCCGTCATAGATATATTTGAAGTACTCCATATTAACTATATAAATAGACAAGCACAAAACCTGGCAGTGAAAGATAAAATATGTTGTTGTTTGTAAAAGCGCAGGCCCGGCGGCTTGAGTGGTTAGCGCATCGGCCTCACAGCTCTGGGGTCCTGGGTTTAAATCCAGGTCGGTCCACCCGTGTGAAGTTTGCATGTTCTCCCCGGGCCTGCGTGGGTTTTCTCCGGGTACTCCAGTTTCCTCCCACATTCCAAAAACATGCATGGTAGGCTGATTGGACACTCTAAATTGTTCTAGGTACGAGTGTGAGAGTGAACGGTTGTCCGTCTCCTCGTACCCTGCGATCGGCTGGCCACCGATTCAGGGTATCCCCTGCCTCTGGCCCGAAGTCAGCTGGGATAGGCTCCAGCACCCCCTGCGACCCTAGCAAAAGAATGAATGAATGAACGAATGAACAAACAAATGTTTGTAAAAAGCAAGATTCACATTAAAGGACAATGCATGCTTTGCCTTACAAGTAACATCCAGGTTGGAACTACACAGGCACGAGAGTCTCCATCAAACATTAGTCTAACAGCCTAAGATGCACTATCTCTGCATAGCTCAGCTTATGACAAGCTGGCATCCCAGCAGAAAGGATGGAGAGGGACCTGAAGGTCGGCGCACTGCACATTTCTGCATAAATCTCCAGACAGATAGCATCAGGGGGGTGGAAACAGAAGTGGGAGGAAAGCAAGCAGCCGAAGATGATAAGGCCCCCAGGGCATGGCATTCGACACTGTCAAAACTCTTTTGTCTCTGGCTATTGTATGAGGAGTGCACGTTATGAGCCCCCATACTATTTGCCGGTACACGATTCAGCTTCACCGGGGCATCGCTAGCTCTGTATTTGACCTCCCAGCTTTATCGCGCTTCTGTCTTCACAGAAATGCGGCAAAATGGACAGAGCAATAAAAGCATCCCATTCTAAGAAACAATGACAAGCTCAAGTGAGCATGTTACATCTTGCTACATACAGTAAGACTACACTGGTCAAGTTCTTTACCTCTGGAAAATTTGAAAGCAATGACAATGAATCTTGCAAAAGGTATATAAAACAGTAAAAGTTAACACCAAATACAGTATTGTTCCTTATTTCATATGAATCACAACAGTTCTACCCTACCGGAAGCTACAATCACACTGACAAACGAAAAATTAATGAATGTTCATTGAATACCTCCCTAACAGTGCTAATCCATTATGAGCATTATCATTCTTTTAAAGGTAAAATGTTTGACATAGGCGACCGAGTGGTTAGTGCGTTGGCTGCACAGTTCTGGGATCGAAGGTTCGATCCCAGGGGAGTCCCTAATGTCTGGAGTTTGCATGTTTTCCCGGGCTTATGTGGGTTTTCTCTGGGTATTCCGGTTTCCTCTCATATCCCAAATGCATGGTAGGCTGGTTGAACACTCTAAATTGGCCCTAGTTATGAAAGTGTGTGTGAGTGTTTGCTTGTCTCCTTGTGCCCCTAAGAGCTAATGTACCAATTCAGGGTGTCCCCTGCCTGGTGCCCAAAGTTGGCTGGGATAGGCTCCGGCACCCCACACAACCCTTGGGAGGATAAGCTGTACAGCAAATGAATGAATGAATGCAGTACTACTACAGATAATCAGCACAATCATACGAGGTACAATGGCAAGTTAAATTCAGTCTGCTGCAAGAACCGCCAAAACATTGGAAATCTCTGATAGAAGCAACAACTTTATAGATTCAGAAAAAACATTTGTGTTGTAATTTACAATATTTTGAAGAATTAAAGTATAACCATCGAAAGTTTACCCCTGACTACAGCATAAGTCAAGTCAAAATTGACTTGAGATAATGCACTTACATTACAATATTTACTGAAAAATAAGATCAGTGCGGAAAGATTGTGAAACACAGGGCATTGTTCCTAGGTAGGATGCTAGAATGTAAATGATGTGAAAATGGATAAATTACATATGAAACCGTGCCTCTCTAACTTTGTCACACAATGTACCATTTACAAAATAGTTAGTCTCCAAGCCCACCGAGGATGTCCAAAGATACAACAACATATTAAGCATCTACACAGAATACAAAGGTGTTTATCAAAGTAGGCAATGTCATTTATTGTCACCCACAGTATAATTCTGCATGATTTTAATTTTACTACCATATTTAACTATACAGGAAAATAAATAAAATGTACTTAAATAATGATTATTTTAAAGTGCAATGCACATAAGCGGTGGTGGATGGGTGATTACCACGTCCGCATCAGAGTTCTGAGATTGAGGGTTCAATCCCTGGTTCTGACCTTCCAGTGTGGAGTTTGCAAGTTTTCCCTGGGCCTGTGTGGGTATTGTCCGGGTACTCTGATTTCCTTCCACATCCCAAAAGCATGCATAGCAGGCTGGTTGAACACTCTAAATTGCGTAAGCGTGAATGGTTGTCCTTGTGATTGGCTGGCACTTAATTCAGGGTGTGCCCCGCTTGCTGCCCATAGTTGGTTGGGATAGGCTCCAGCACCCTCCACGACTCTTGTGAGGATAAACGTTCCTAGAAAATATATGCATTGCACATCCCAGTTAGACCAGTTTAGGGGTAGTTTGCCTTTCGCCTGGAGTCAGCTGGTACAGGCTCCAGCAACCTTCAACTCTGGCCAGGATAAGTGATGTTGAAAATAAATGAATGTACATCCCAATTCAGTGATACATGTAGTTATAAATACATATATGAAATAATCAGTTCTTAAATATTAAATGGAAATGTCATGTACTTGTTTCTTATTTCTGGATTATGTGGCATAACACTAGTTTGAGAGTCACTGATACAAATTAAACCAGATTAGTAAAGAAAAAAAATTGATTGGCAGTGGGATGCTTCTACTTGTAAATTAATGTTACCAAGGTAAAATCACCAAATATCCACATTATTTTTTACTGTTGTCCTGAGACACATTTTAAAGTCATAGTTAACGCACCAATGAACATGCTGTAGAACACGACGATCTACATGACATGCATGGGCTATCATTAAGACATAAACCAACAAGAGCTGTTTTAACATGTGGTTCTTTTTCAGCCTGTCCTACTACCGCAGGGTGAGAGGACCAGGGCATGTGAGCATGGGCCAACCATAGCAGCTCATTATGCAGAGCAGCCTTAAGGCATTGTGGTAGGACATGGAAGTTTAAAACAAGAGGAGTAGTGTGTTGTCGTGTCCCGTGGCCCAGAGCTGTGGACAGGGGCTCTAACACACGTCCCATCTGTTGTGTGTTAGTGTCTGTGTGTGACAGGACACACAGTGGTTTAGTGGTAAAAGACAATATAGCCTGAATCTTATGATCAAATGGCAAACCAGCATCAAACAATACAGTAGGTCCAAATGAATTTTCATTTCAAGTGTGAAGTCAAGAAACAGCATGTCTCTATTTGTGCAATGACCAAAACTGGATTATTGTTGAGACAGAGCCTCTAAACAGTTGAGTCTTTGCAATTATTTTGAAATGGCATTTGACAAACCCATAACAAGGTCATAAAGAGATCTAAATGGCCTAACCATCTTCCATCCCACTCTCAACCAGTCACTTCCCTTTTATTAAATAATGAGGAGAAAACATTGTTGTGCCACTTCCTAACCCAGTTACATTCCAAATCCTGATTAAAATTGCAAAATGGCCTCCTGTTCAGCTCCTTGAAGACATTCTGTTGAATGAAGCAAGGGACTTGGCTGAACAAGGTTGTTATCACATAACCAAAGTCAAAAAAGTGGTGATAACGGGAAACTCAGTAAGACTGATACAATATTGGATCTGTATATTTTATTTAGAACTGTCCATATGAAATTGTAATGGAATAATCTGTACAATGTTCTCTTAGAAAAAGAGTAAGCCTGTCATTACCATCAAGCAACTATTACCACGTATAACAGCCCAAGAGATGGATGGGCTATATTTTTGGCAATGCCAGGCCACACTCCACACAATGCTTCAACATTTAAACTTACCATACCTGATTCATTCCCACTAATTGAAGACATGTGACATGATTTGCCAATATGGCAATGCACTAGAAACATGTAGGTGGACAACAGACCCTATACTTAGCGAGAGTAGCTTTCTAGCAGTCCTTAGAAGCACATTTAAAATAGGATTGCATTATGGTGGACACTGTATCTACATTGCATTCACACCATTGGCACTGTTAAAAATACAGCATGTGGACGCTTCCCTTCATCCACGCTAGAGCTCAATTCCCGCTGGTGGTGGTATGATTGGGAGTGCGGACGGTCGTTTGTCTCTCTGTGTGCCCTGCGACTGACTGGCCATCGATCTAGGGTGTAGTCTCCCTTTCACCCGAAGGCAGCTGGGTTAGGCTCTAGCGACCCCCGCAACCCTTTTGAGGTTGGGCGGTATGGAAAATGAATGAATGAATTGCACCAAGGTATGAGTGTGAGCATGAATGGTTGTTTGTCTCCTTGTGCCCTGCAATTGGTTGGCTACCAATTCAGTGTGTCCCCCGCCTCTCGCCCGAAGTCAGCTGGGATAGGCTCCAGCACCCCTGCGATCCGTGAGGATAAAACGGTTCAGAAAATGAGATGAGGCGAGAGAAGTAGCAAGCATGATATTAATTATGTATCCAACCTGCAAGTTCTTTTGTACCCAGCTGTAGATCATAAATCTGACTTTTAACAAGGATATGAGCCCCAATATCTCAAACAAGGCTGGAATACTACCTGTACATGCTTGCCAAGAACCCGTCTTTGGCCTCCTATAGCTCTTGATGTTTATATGGGGGTATAGCATCCTACCCAAGGGGGAAGAGGGGGCCCAGGAGAGCAGCGAAGAGTGGCAAAGTGTGTGTGAGTGTGTGTGTGTGTGTGGGGGGGGGGGGGGGGGGGGGGAGGGGGTGCTATTTATATTGGGTCATCAGGTTTAAGCAAACAAACGTATGTGGCGTTGGCGTAGGAGTGTGTGTGTGTGTGTGTGTGTGTGTTTGTGTGTGTGTGTGTGTGTGTGTGTGTGTGTGTGTGTGTGTGTGTGGCATGCATATCCAGTGCACAACAGAACCACAAAGAAGGGAAAATAGTGAAGAACACACATTTTTATCAGACGACCCGCTAGCAAACAGGTAGAAACATTTCCTGTAGGTTGGTCACAATCATGGCTTCATTAGCGATATATTCATTTTGCATAGAACGGGTGAGATAGAATTGTTTCAATCATGGAAAGAGTAAATGAATAGGATATGTGCAAAAGCTTTTGTGCTTCTAGTGACAGAAGAATTTATTCACAGCCAGCTGCAAGAGAGGACACACGCATGTGTAGATGAATTGGCTTGCTAGCTTGCTCTTGGCTGGATGTCTGTCCAACTAGAATCCATTTTTTCTGCACAGAGAGGGTCAATGAACTCAGACATTCCTCAACAGGCACTGACACGTCACAGTACATACAGTAAATGCACCCAATGGGTAAAATTGACACCTATATTTGCACTGCAGTAATGCTTGTACAAGAAGTCATCTGAACAATAAGGTAAGACTGGAGTTTAAGATATAGCTTCATCCTTTTAAAGGCTAAGATCTAATGTACCCTTCTTAGAAAAAGCCTTGTACAAATTTGGATAAATGGCTAGTCAGGGGATGGGTATGGTCCTAGTGTCTCAAACTGCACTCCGTTGCAACAAGACCTGAGATTTATGGGCCAGATGTTTATGCCATTGCTTCTATGATGTGCCATAAAACCTAATTTACAGTCGGAAATGTCTGGTTCTCAATGTAAGTCTTGTGTGCATGAAACTGCAACCAATTATAACATTGTTGCCAGCCGATGAAAACATTGCCAGAATAGTAGTGTCTTAAAATACAAATCCCTACAGAATAATACAATTTGGAATAGTGGAATAGTAAAATAGCATATTGGCAAATTGACTTTTTTTTTTACTTTATATTTGTTCGGACAGGACAACAGCAGTAGGAAAAAAAGTGAAGAAAAAACTTCATGTGACGCAAGTGCATTCGCATTTTTCGCAGAATAGACCTGAGTGAGTAAGTGATTCTGTGCCGTGATAGGAGATAATCTCGAGTGGCCATGATGGGAACTGAGAATATTTCAAGAAGTTCTGATTGAAAATAAATAGAAATATGAGCATAATAAATAGCTTTTTTTAGACTGATTTGATTTGTAAAATTTTGAATGTTCTGTGTTACATCAGAATTTGAATGTGAATCTTACTGCTTATAATTGTATAACAATTCATAATCAAAATAATTTTGTTTCAAACAGTGACTGCAGCATAAACATTTTTATGATGGCTCCAGGCAAAATATTCCAAATATAAATGATCTTAATGGGACAAACAGATACAAGTCAGCCAACATCACACAATGGATTGTTTCATACTTTGAGAAATTGTAAAGCTTTTTAACATTAGTAATTTACCCAAGTTGTGATAATGTCTGAATTTACTCGTGAGTTGACTCGGCACTCTGGTTTGGTCCCACATTCCAAAGACATGCATGGTAGGCTGATTGGACACTCTAATGGGTGTCCCCCGCCTCTGACCCGGAGTCAGCTGGGCATACCCCGCGACCCTAATGAGGATAAAACGGTTCAGAAAATGAATGAAAGAATGAATGGGTTGACTTGGCCATTACATGGAAATTTACTCTTTCGCGACCTAGTCAAATATCTGGAACTTTCTCAGGTAACTGACGTAAGTACCACTACATTTCCCTCTAGTCTGAATGTGGCCACCCCAGTAAAGTACACTTCTCTATTCCAAAAGTCACGACCTGGGTATATTGCAGATCACATTACACAGTAAAGTTGCGGTATTTTATTAAATATTTCTTCAAAACTGAACACCAGCGAAATGTCATTTTATTTATTTATTATGGATCAATATCAGTCACTTTTGTACACCTCTACCTTTTCTCTCTCCATTCTCCAATGACAGATTTGACAGCAATGTAACTACATCTCTTCTAAAGTGAACTCAGGTTCTTGAGATCCACTCTGTCACTTTGAAAGAAGCTGACAACCCCTGAATGGCACAAGGGCCACCGATATGTCTACCCCAGTCAGTGGGCAGCTTGAATTGCATGCTGAGAAATTTACTGAGTAGTGCAAGGTCACACTCGGAAGATACTATATGCTCCTTCTATACATGTCAAAGCTGAGACTGTGGAGGAACACAGAAAAGTAGGAAAGTGCCAGGACAAATTTTAAAGCTGACCCAAAACGTATCATCTTTTACCTTTGACACTGCTGGGGCATTCATTTTCTGAACCGCTTATCCTCACAAGGGTCAGTGGGGTGCTGGAGCCTATCCAAGCTAACTACAGGCACCAGGCGTAGCACGCCCTGAATCAGTGGCCAGCCAATCGCAAGGCACAAGGAGACGAACAACCATTCACACTCACACTAATATGTAGGGGCTATTTAGAGTATTTAACCAGCCTACCCTGCACGTGTTTGGGATGTGGGAGGAAACTGGAGTACCCAGAGAGAAACCAAGGCAACTCTGGGGAGAACAAGCAAACTCCACACAGTGAGGACTGACCTGGAATCGAACTCTCGACCCCAGAATTGTGAGGCTGAAATGCTAACCACTCGTCCGCCGGGTCGCCGAGGCAATCCATATATAAAAATAAACGTTTTGCCTCAGAACATATGGCCTTTATTATTGTCACCAGTTTTCATCAGCACGATGTTTTGGAAAGGAATTCAAATTTGAAGATAAATGAATGTTAGAGGGTGTCAAGAATGGCATTTAAAAAGGCAAAACAAAAGAGTACTGGACAGCTTTACATTGCAGCAGCCTATTGTAGATTACATTAGCGGCAGCTGCTCCCTTTGTGTGCTTTTATGGCCTGGCCCCAAGAAAAAGCTGCTAAAATGTCCTCTAATCGGCTGAAGAAACTCAAGTGTCTGCCAGGCATTCAAACAAGGGTGCCTAAAAGCACAATAAGGCAAAATAACGCTAATATCCCTCGGCGTGGCCAAACAGGCAGACATTTTGTGTAACGAGAGAGGGCTTGTCTGTGCTGCCCATGCATGGGAAAGTGTCCAAGGCAAGTCCCTAATAAACAAAGTCTCACTTATTTCCTTCTTTTACCCCCTTTATTATCTCCACCTTCTGTTCATCTTTCCAAATCATTAGATTATGTTAATCATCAAAACAACCAAGACTGAACCAATTTCATTTACTATGCTATTGAAGATAACACCAAATAATGACACATCTGCTACTGTTTATTTATTAACGTGAAAACATTTTATGTCAGAAATTAATATCAAATAATGTCATGTACATGTGGTAATTTAATACTAACTTACAACATGTGTGTTGCGGGCTTTGTTTGATAGGTATTTGAGTTCTCATCTCATTTTCTTAATCGCTTTATTCTCATCAGAGTAGCAGGGGGTGCTGGAGCCAATCCCAGCTGTCTCCGGGCCAGGGGCGGGGGACACCCTGAATCGGTGGCCAGTCGATCGCAGGGCACAAGGAGACGGACAACCATACACATTCACACCCATACCTAGGGGCAATTTAGAGTGCCTAATCAGCCAACCTTTTGGAATGTGGGAGGAAACCCGAGTACCCGTGGGAAACCCACACAGGGGAGAACATGCAAACTCCCCACAGATGGACATGCCCTGGATTTGAACCCAGGACCCCAGAGCTGTGACGCACTAACCACTTGTTCCACCGGGCCGCCCAGGTATTTGAGTTTGACAAATCAAAATCAGTTGGGCTTGTGATTGGACTTACTTCTTTACTAATCTTATTAATAAATTTTTATTGAGTATTTTAGCAGCCTGATGGTTGAGTGATTAGTGTTTAGGCTTCACAGTTTTGGGATCGATGGTTTAATCCCAGATGGGTCCTCCTTGTGTGCTGTTGTGTAGGTTTCCTCCAGTTACTACAGTTTAATCCCAATTCCAAAACATGGATGGCTCGGTATGAGTGTGAGCATGAATGGTTATCAGTCTATGCGTTGGGATTGGTTGGTCACCAATTGAGCCTTGTGAAGAAAGGTGTTTCAGAAATTGAATGAATATTTTATTAAATCAACACTTGATTTATTATGAGCACAAAGTATTGTCTGAAAAAGTTCTACCATGGCAATTTGTTATTGATCCAATTACATTTTTATACCCAATATCAATTCTGGTTTCTGGCTATACGGTGGTGGTTGTATTATGCTCTGGGGCTGTTTGCTGCCAATGGAACTAGTGCTTTACAGAGAGTAAATGGGATAAGGAAGGAGGATTACCTTCAAATTCTTCAAGATAACCTAAAGTCATCAGCCCAAAGATTGGGTCTTGGACGCAGTTATGTGTTCCAACAGGACAATGACCCCAAACACACATCAAAAGTTGTAATGGAATGGCTAAATCAGGCTACAATTTTCGAATGGCCTTCCCAAATTCCTGACTTAAACCCCATTGAGAACTTGTGGACAATGCTGAAGAAACAAGTCCATGTCAGAAAGCCATCAAATTTAACTGAACTGCACCAATTCTGTCAAGAGGAGTGGTCAAAGATTTAACCAGAAGCTTGCCAGAAGCTTGTGGATGGCTACCAAAAGCACCTAATTGAAGTGAAAACGGCCAAGGGACATGTTACCAAATATTAGCGCTGCAGTATGTATATTTTTGACCCAGCAGATTTGATCACTTTTTTCTGTTCACCCATAATAAAGTCATAAAAGAACCAAACTTCATGAATGTTTTTGTGACAAAGAAGTATCTGTTCCAATCACTCTATCAGAGAAAAATCTGAGTTGTAGAAATAACTGGAAACTCAAGAGAGCCATGACATTATGTTCTTCACAAGTGTATGGATTTAATAAAATGAAATGGAGTTGTAAAGAAAAATATACAGCAGATACAGATATTCCTTCACCAAAATGACTACTCAATATCCTGACATTAAATGCTGAGATGCCTTCAAGTAAATATGAATGCAATTTTGCTGCCTCTGCTAACCTGACACTGAGTGTGAGTTATGTCAGCAGTGGTAACAGACGGAAAGCAGCAGCACAGGCGGCGATTAGGGGAAGCTTCCTTCCTGGGCTTTATATTCACAAAGAGACCACATACATTTTATTCAGATAAAAAGTGGGGGTAGGAGGAGATGAGGACATTTTGCCTTCTAATGCCACTGCGGCAGTTCAATGAAAGAGGAAGGAAGATGAGCAAGAAATGCATGGGGATGCATGGGATTGCAGAACTGTGGACCAAAGGAGTAGAAGAGTCCACAGGATTTAGCAGCGGTAGCAGGAGAAACTGACGTTCAGACATTTTTCTTGCATCTCAGCTCATTGGTTGGCGTAGCTCTAGTTGTACCATTGCACATTGCAAAAGTCATGTCGGAAGATAATGGCCAAACAGAAACAAGCGTTCTGGCGTGGAATGTAATCTCCCAGTGTCCACTTCACAGTACATATTTTTGAGCTCCCCTAGAAAACTACTGGTGGAGGTCTGATTAGGATTTTTCATACTTAACATACTTTGACTTCCCACACTAAAGCAAATAACATACGTGTCAACCTCGGCCAATTGCTCCTCTTATTAATCATTGCAATTCCCCTTATTAAGCGATAAAAAAACGGACAAATGCAAGGCGGCACATAGACTAAAAAAGAGACTAAAAGAGACTAAAAGACTAAAATTTTCTCCAACATGGACGGGGTCGCCAATCAGTATGCACTAAATTCAAGGACTGGACTGTCTGGGCACATTGCTTGCTGACGCACTATATTTCTATAGTGAAAAGGCGGAGGGGTGAAAGGAGAATGGCCGTGCGCAGATCATGCTTAAAGCATGACAATAATACCAGTCGATGATTACGTTTTCGTCTGCTACCAATGACCGAGACGACCCGGATTAGAGCCGAAATGGGAAAACGAGGTTTTACAAAAAACATACTTTAAAAAATCCCGTACAAAAGTTGTTATGCGGCATACACTATTTAAAATGATCAAAAACGTCTAAAATGACAGGTATGAAATAAATGTCTTTAATCATTACCATCAGTGCGCCCATACCACGTTGCTTTTAAATGGGATGTTAAGGGTGACCAGTGGTTGGTGCCAATGGAGTTGGGGCTGATCAAACCCACAGTGGCACAAACTGCCCTCTTTCAAATGTATCTTTGCAAAAAAACCTTTAAAGGTGCAATCAGTGGGTTACAGTCAGGTGCTTCTTGTTTCAGCAGAAACCTCACTGATTAAGGTGTTTGTCTTGGATCGGTTGGTTGAGGACCGGTTTGCAGACCCCTGGGCTAGTACATTGAAAATTATAAACTGCCCCAAGCGTCGCACGATTGTCGATGCCTGGGCCAAAGTGCCGGCGAGTACTGTAGTTTGAGCTTTCATCAAAGCTGGAATCTCTATTACAAAAACTCCACGGCGACAACTCTGACCCTGGCAATGAGATGTAACCCAGCATTGTTGGCGAACTCGCCCACTTGGCTAAACTCTTTATGTCCGATAAAGAAGTTCAGGACATTGACAGATTTGTAGATGTTTGAATACTTTGAATTATACTTTGCGAGTACACGTTACGTCAATAAAATAAAATCAAACTCAGTTTTGCTCCCGGTGCCCTTTTAAAACATACACTAGTATACATGGTAACGTGTGTGTCATGCTAGCACAAACATTGCAGAACATCCTTTGAAACAAAGTGCCTTTTCTATTGAAAAAAAAAATATGGCGGCCTTTCATGCCCTGCGTCCTATAGGTGTGAAAATACGGTATACAGTAATCCCTCACCATTTCGCGGTTCAACGTTCGAGGCTTCACTATATCACCAATTTTTTTCAGGGGAATTTTTTTTAAAGTTCATAAAATGTGACAATCCACGCTGAAACTTGCAAGCGGAAGCAACTCCCCTGTCTTCCGCTTGCTACTAGGACTGAGCACTGAAGAAAACAAAATATTTTTTTTTAAGTTCATAAAAATGAAAATCCACACAGAAACTCATAAGCCAATCTTGCTACTAGGACTCAGCAAGATTTTTTTTTTTAACAGGGGTGACCCTACTTCGTGGTTTTTCGATTACCGCAGCCTTGCCTGGTCCACATTACCCGCGATATTCGAGGCATTGCTGTATAATGAAATGTTAAAATGAATCATAGCATAATATGAACAAAACAACATTTTGGTCAAAATTAACTGGTGTCCTGGATAATGTTCACTTGTAAGCAGAAATTAGTCAGATGCACTTTGATATAAAATTCTATCACCGAGGATAAGCCAGATGTGGGCCAATGTGTTGTGTTGATGCGAGATGCTCGTATGTCAGCTAGCGAGACACCGGAGCACTTGGGGAGACACGATGAAAGAGTGAGCTCTCGTGCCACCTGACGGGATGCCGAGGCAGTCGGACACATCAAGCGAGAGACAGGTTTTCCTGAAATTTTGCTCATTTTCTCTCCTGTTGATGCTCATATCTTGAAAGTAAAAAAGTTGAGGTGTTCGTATCATGAGGGTCCACTATAGTGTAATTCTACTAATTTAAGAAAACATTCAAAGATGCAATGTAGGGAGGGCTTCAAAGAGTGCTAGTGAAGACATTACAAATCATTGGTGGGAGAAAGACGGGCAAGGGCAAATTAACCTTTTTAATTGAAGAACTGTCGCTTTCTTTGGACCATGCAGCTGAATCCAAAGTGCTGACAGATGATGAGAAGGGGATGGCAGGCTTATTACAGGCAATCTGGGCTTGCAACTTGGCAGACCATAGCACTACCAGAGCCTGGGGAGAACAGGGCATGTACTGCATGAATACCACTGCCTGCCAGACTGCTTATTGGCAGAGAAAGGTTTGCCTCAATAAAGATATAACTGAAGCATCATCATGACACTATGACCTATGGCAGGGGTGGCGAACACGCGTCTCCCGACCAAAACGAATGTGGCTCTTTGCTTCTTATCATATATTTGCCTCGTTTCATGTTTCTCTTATTTTTATTCTCTCTTAAAACACACTTAAATTCATCAGGGCCCATTAAAAACAAATAAGAAGTAAGGGGAATAAAGTGTTATGATGAATAATATGATTTTATTTGTGTGTTTTTGTGTGTGTCTGTCAGTTTAGGCAGGTTACTGCATGGTTTGGCTCTTTATTCTGACAGTTTAATTTTTTTGCTTTTTGTGTCTAACTTGTTCGCCTATGGATTAAAGTGATGTCATACAAGAGTTTAGTTTCATTAAAAATGAGGTTCTTCGGTTTTAAGAAGGAAGGGAACCAGTATAACAGACCAAAAGAGAAGTGTTAGTAAGACGTTTGCAGGAAACTTATATTTATGAAGATTCATTAAATATCCCAAATATGTATGTAGTATTCATCAAAGAGCGAGAAATTAGACATACTAGAGGATAGCTTCATTTTTGATGTTTCTGAAAGCGTGAGCCATGTTTATGTCTGTGGATACAAGAAAAACAAACATCAAGGTCAGAGTAGTTGGTGTCTGTCCAACAGATAGCCTCTTCTTAACTCCGCCTGTTTCTACTTTTATATTCAGGGGAATTACAGTCTATAGATGTGGGTTTAAGGCTTTTATTTTCAACCATAACCCTCTAAGAAGACTTTTTACCACTCATCTAAAAGATTCTTCCCAGTAAAAATGAATGACCAAATTACTGTGAATAACTACATATTGATTCAGGAAAAACGTTAATAACGCAGCCCAACGCTGAATATATATACAATAACCATTTTGTATAATCACACTTTCCCATCGCCCCCATTTCTTTTCAAAATATCCAGCAGGCATAATCCTGACGTGAGAATCACTCTTTTTATGATGGCCCCATTAGTTGGATATATATGAGCACAAAGACAAACAATTTCCATTGCCTACTATCGCTCAACAAACAAACTCAGTTTCTTGACTGTCTCTTAGTCTAGCTCTCTATTTTCACCATTTTCTACCCTTTTCCCTTTCTTTGTTCCTCTGTCTTGCATTATGTATCCTAATGCATTTGGAACAAGGCACAAACAACACAGCGAAACACACTGGGTTGCTCTTACTCACGATATGCAAACCAATCTGTAAGTACAACCAAGTCCTAAACTACTCTCTCTCTCTCTCTCTCTCTCTCTCTCTCTCTCTCTCTCTCTCTCTCTCTCTCTCTCTCTCTTTTTCTGTGTATCAGTATTTCACTTTTCCACACATTCTCAGTTGGAAACTTCTTCCTCCCGCTCTATCTTTGTAGCTGTCCCTGTCTAGAAACACACGCTCTCACACACACCAGACACATGGCCGAAGAGAGCAGACTACCATCTGGGAGTGGTGGCCGGCTTTGTCTGGGAGAAGCTGGAGAGGGGTCTAAAAGTGCCAACACAACCCCCCATCAATACACACACATAAACTATACATGCTGGCCTTACGACATCCCCCATCACCCACTCTATCCAACTGCGTTAAGTGTGAGAGCACTTCTCATACAATCTGCACATATACATATGCAAATTTACAGGCGGGCATTCTAAAAATGAAAAGAAAACAGCCTAGCACACAGAAGCAAGAAATGTAGTTGGATTCGGTCGAGCATTTTGGAGAGCACAGGTTTTTGAGAGGTAGAGCAAGAACTGTAAGGCTGCAAGAAAAAGAGCGAACAAGAGTGGCATAAAAGGGAGAACCTTGACAAAATCATGTGAGCGTATGTGAATACATGCAAATGAGATTGCATGCACTTCCATGGGAACACATAAACACATGCGCACAGACACGCAAACATACATTATCAATGTTTGCCCTCCAGCATGCATGTGCGGAATTCATAAAAGCTCCGTCCATTCGTCAACAGTGGCTTTTGACACCCACTAACAGCCTTTGGACTCGCAATCCTCTGAAAGCAGGAGGTGCTCGCATGCTACGAACACGACAATGCTCCCTTGAGCATCTGATTCGATTTAGATACACACGGCAGGTAAACATCTTGACACACAATTAGACTGTCGTGAGATAAGAGTTAACATTTTCAGGTTGACCCCTTTAATATTTTTTTCTTTTTTTTCAAATGCTCCAATCTTTTGATAGTCATTGCATGTAAACAAATATGACAACAAATTTCAATCCCTCTGGGAATGTTGAATAACGGACTGAGGAATGTTGTCCTTGATCTGAAAAGACAAGAAAAAAAACCCTCCTCATTTAGCCATTCTCACCAATGTCAGATGCATTCAATGGACGTTACTATACTGACTGTAACATTATTTTTAAAATCACTGCTTTTGGTTCATTTTTTGCAGTGTTTAACACCGGTTAAAAAAAAGCATATTATTAAAATGATCTTTTATTGGGCTCTCTTAAAGATGTAAATGTAACGATGATTATAGCATATGGATTTAATTAATCACTCAGTGTACATAACAGCGAAGTAATCGCACATACTAAAAGATTGAGCTTCAATACTGACATAAATTAAACTTTGACCAACCAAACCAACTGGTTTACGACTTCTTGAATTCTAATGGACGCTCATGATGTGTAAAGTCTTAGTAATATGACATCTGAAGGTCAAGTTTGTCCTAAGAGTGAGATGAAAGCATTTGAAGTGGATGGTAAACAGCTCACACTCGAAACTCAAGGGACACATCCGAGTTGTAATTAGGAGTGGAACTACATCTATATTGTATGGCATGCACAAACAGAGACATGAATAGGCAAACAAGGAATCGGGGAAGAAACTGTAAATAAAACATTACCTTACAATTAAATATTCCCTCAATAAGGATTCTCTATTATGATTCCTAACCCCTTCACACAGGTTTTATTTCTGTGTTTGCTGCAATGGTTTCAGTACAAGATAGTAAATGTGGTTTTGTTGCCCTGTCAAGAGGCGCACATCACCAACAAGTAAACACTTTTCCCCTAATGCCCTGTTTTTGATTGTCTTGTCCTCTCACTTTTCCTCACTCTCCCTGACTTCTGTCATCTTCAATTCTGCATTGTCCTGCACCCTCAGATTGTTGGTAGTGTGTTTCCATTTCCCCTAATTCTGAGAGTAAGAACAGAACAAAATGACAAGTGCAGGATATAGGGAGAACTGCCAGGTGACCAGCAGACCTGTCTGTCTGCCTGCTTTCGAGCTAGCAGTCCAACTAGTCTGAACTGGTCCTGACATAGGTAAACCAGAGAATGTGTCCTTTTACGCCTCTGGAAAAAAAAAGAAATCTGGTGGCATTCCAGCCGCAGTCAGCAGGTACCAGGAAAGTGTGCATCGATGTGTATGTGAACAAGTGAATTTGTGCATGCCTGTCTCCCAAGACCTTTGAGGCCTGGACCATTGCCAAGTTCATCTGTTAATGGACAGCTACGAGGAGAGATGCCCCCTCCCCCCTTTCTATCCACCAACAGCCATGCCTGCACACGACCCCCCTTAACCTTCCCAACCCCCAACTAGGCCTGCCCAGATACAGACCCTAACTCACCCTCCTTCTCCCCTCCTTTTCTCTCTCTTCCCCTGAAAGCTATATCATTCCCTTTCTCCTCCTGCTCACTGCCCCGACCCCCACCACCACCCCCAATACTCTCTGCGTCTCCTATTCAAGATAAACACAGTGCTTCAAGTTCAGGGGACACCCTGGGACCCTTTAACAAAGCCATCTATCTTGCTGTCTTCATGAAATGCCTTAAAACAGGCTCTGCTTCCTTCCTCTCATACTGTGTGAACATACAGTAGGCACTTGCAGATGGGCATGGAAGAGCCACCCAGACTTATTCCTACAATTCCTTTTGCTAGGCTTTAAAAATATGGCCCCTGACACTCTTTTTTTTCTGGTCGAGAAAAGACATAACTTAACCTTGTGCATCCTCAAAGCTGTTAAAACAAGAATAAAATGAGACGGAGACACACCATACTGCAAAAACTGTATATACACCTGGCTTTTTCTCTCCACACCTAAAAAAAAAAAAGAGTGCTGAATACTTTTCGATTCTCCTTTAAGTCCAACTGTGGGGCGATTAACCAAACTGTCAGTGGTTTAATAGTCTGGGAATAAGAGACTGACTGAAGACCTGAGAGAACCGGGGAGATACAGAGATTATGGGGGCCATCTACATGGAGAGATGCCGACCACGTCAACAGATTACAGATTTGCCTGCATTTCATGCCATGCAGTAGGGGCAGTACAGTTTTACAACATGACAGCAAACACACACTTTCTCCACGACATCCTCCTCAGCTCAGGTTTGTCGGTGCAGACAACCGACATTGATTTTCAATACTCCTAACAGAGAATTTTTGTTTGGAAGGACAGAAATTGAGAATTATTAGTACTTGAATACAAAACTTCCACTTAACCTGCATTGGGAGCCACGTTAATCTAACTGCACAAATAAACATTAGGGACACTCAAATTGTTATTTGTGCACGAGTTGTAAATACAGCGCTACCTTTGTCTTGCTTGGCACTAAGAGTGTTAGTGTAAGTGCATAAAATGAGGATTAAAGAAAAGTAATATGCAGAAATGTGTTTTCTTTATCACTATAGGCCTACCTTGCAATCGTATAAAACACAATCACAATTAAAATGAAGGGTTTTCTGTTTGTGTTTACGAGGCTCCTGATAGAACCACTAAAGACTGTAGTACTGTAGCCATTTCTTGTTGTTTTTTATTCATTCAGTCATTCACCATTATCCCAGGAGCAACTATTCTACTACCCGCCATTGGCTTTCATAAGTGGACATTTTATCTAAAAGGCAGTTGAAAGAAGCTGTGGAAATTTAGAAACAGCAACAGTGGAAGTCATGCGAGGTGGCAACCACAAAATGACTGCAGCGTGCTTCCACTTTAATGTTTGTTGTATTTTTCGCATGTGTTAAGAGTAGCTTATTAAATAATATGCAAAACAATGCATATAAATGTTGGACAATATGAGAAGGCCAGCCGACGTAGACAACAACTGCGCATGCCCAAAATGATGTGCGATGTGTGTTGATTTCATCACAGCAAAACAGTTCCAGTTCATAAAAGCTCTCACAATCAAATCATCCCACTTTGGTGCCCACAATAGAAAGCTTGTGTCTTTGCGTTACGGATCTACTGTCGCCGCGAAAGCTCAAGGACAATCCGCAGCACAATTGTTGCGTATTGCTGTCGCAGCTTTTTCTTTGTGTATTCCCCTACGACAAAAAACAGAATCAGTCATGAGTTTATTGATAAATGCAGCTTTATTTGTTTACATGTTCACTGTGTGAATTGGTTTTGAAGCCATAGGTTCACTGTCAAATACTGGGCAAGGAATGAAGGTAATCAATGACTAGAAACAATGTTACAAGAAATACTTAATCAATAGTGCATTGAAAAAGTTTTGATCATATGATATATGATTGCAGGCTAATTCATTCCAGCTCTACACCTCTTATCTTGTACAGGGATGTAGTAGGATGCAGTCTATAGGCAGGGAGACGTCCCCAAAGTAACTTTTACTTTACACGGACTGAAAACTCGGAGGAAAAAGAAGTGCCTAAGAGAAAAGTTGATCCAATATAGAGGTTGTATTTGTTTACGTTTATTGTATTGATCATTCCGTTGATATCAAATGGCATTGTTGTATGGCACCAGCCTATTGGCACATACATCCATTCTCAAGATTGGTGCAACCAATGTGCAAGCATAGACGAGATTATTAAAACGAATTGAATGAATGAAGATTTAAGGGCAATCTGGCACGGAATTATAATGTATTACCCCCATAATTGTGTCACTACAGAGAAGTAAACATGTAACTTACAGCCTTTTCCTTTTTCCTACCTCTGGTCACGTGTACAGGGAACAGATGACTGCAAGGTTTGGGGGTGTATTTTAGTTGAAGAAAAGGTGGAGCTTTCTTCTCCATAGCTTAACAACTGTGACAAGAGCTGCCAAATCAACTCTTGACATTATAAAGTTGACTTTGGGCACTAAAGTGGGTCTTCCAGTCACGCCATGGACACACATTTTCCTTTCTTCCTGCTCTGCTCCCTCTCTTTTTCCCCCTTTCTGCTTGTCCTCAAGTCTCCCTCTGACACTCAGTCAGGCTGCATCCCCCCAAAAGCCCAGCAGCTGCTGTCCGCTCCATCCAGCTAGAGAGAGGGACCAGCCAGCCGGTTTTAGAGCGTTAAATTATCCATTAGATGTTATCAAGTTGTAGCAGGGCCGTGCTAGGAGGCATCAATCTTTCATAAGTCCCAGGCACGCCGAGCATTGGGATACACCACCAGAACTTCCTAACTACTCCGAGCATACCAGCAACCTCGCTTAACTCACCCGCTTGCACGCAAATTTGAGCATGTACATGCATTCAAATGGGAAACCACGAACACAATCAACAATTACATATGCAGACATAAACTAAGGCAGGTACACGTTCTTGCACTCAGGTCCTGCGGAAACCAGCAGGATTAACCTCATTTAGGGTACTTTCAGGCAAACAATTCTTGTCTCGTGTCTCTCATAAGTCAGCAATGTTTACTGCCTAAAAGAAAACTTGTATTTTGAGCAATGCTTGAAAATATGTTCCTCTTAAGCATGCCTGTTTCTTTACTGCTAAGTAGCTAACTCATGGACAAACTAGTTTGTCCCCTATGTAGTCCCCTTTTTGTTCTTTTCAACTCCTCTCAGCCGCTTGTCACGGCCTGGCAGGCTGGTAGGGCAGACATGTTCAGAATGCACTCCACTAATGGCCTAATCAAAAATGCAAAACAATTGGCAATTACCGCACAGGGCCCTAATGGTCATTAGAATTTACAACAAGGTAATGAACTGAGAGTCAGCTCAGACCATGCATATTCATAAAGCAATCAGGCCTTTGAAGATTAAAGAAGCGCTTCAAATTTAAATGAGGGCACCAGCATGTTATCAGTGAGATTCAGCCTGCAAGTGCAAAGTGTGCTTGGGACAGGAGTGTGCATATTAGGTTTGCATGTAAAGTGTGTGTTTTGGTGCAATAACGGTTCAGTATCATCGTTTTGTAGGAAATGTAGCATATTTTTCAGTTTCTTAGCGTGATTGTGTGTGATTGCATACGTGTTCTGTGTGGTGGAAAAAGACTTCTCATGAATTAATGCAGGGCCGGTGATCATCAATTAAAATATTTAAATTAAATTTTATAATGTACTGCTTACTTGAGCCATCATAATGCAATGAGCTTTGGAAGGCAACCTCCCCAGAGGAAAACCACTCCTATTAGTATACCGTACTTTCACCGGCAGACTGTTTGCGCGTGCTTGCCGAGATGCTTTCGCACTCCCATTTGGAGAGAGGACTGTGAGTTTTCACAAGCGTAAGGTCAAGACACAAGGGGCCCTGAATGTCTCATATCTATATGTGATAAGAGTGGTAAGACACAGCTGTATGCACAACCGCTCATTCAAATGCAATCACATAGTTACAGTATATACTGTATTATCACGTAAAAACTTACACACAGTTGGACAGGCCCAGCCCAGCAAAGTAAAGAAGATAGTGCAAGAAGAAAGACTTAAAAGATAGTGACCAGAATCAGTGGATTCACATTAACTCAACAGCGTCATCACTGTAAATTTAAAAAAAAAGGCCCCAACAATTATAAGGCCAATTGGGAGGAAGTGAAAGCAAAAAGTGCCACAGGCCAGGCTGAAGCTACATTACAAAGACAAAAAGACATGCTGAGGTAAAGTAGAATATGATACCAATGAGAAAATTCATAATCTTTCTCTTTCTTCATCGTTAGTGCAAATGATCACAGCAATGATAGAAGAGTACATTATATTCAGTATGAAATTCCCCTTTCAAAGTTGGTTCCTGTCCTAACTAAAAAAATGTCTCCATTTCCTTCTTTGCTCACATCTGCCACTTCCGGAGGTACAGCTGTATGAAAGTCACTTTTTTGTCTTCTGTTTCTGTTACGTCTAAAAATAAAGTAATTAACCTGCAGGTGGTGAAGTTGGCGGCTGGTGTGACAGGCCTCTGACGCTGTCAGATGACCCTCGACCTTCAGATGTGACTCTCTGCCATGCTATTGACAGGACAGAGACAGGACACTCTTTTTCTTAGACATTTTCATCCTTTGTGACATGTCAATGGATAAATAAGGCTGTGTCTGTTGTACACTTTTTTTTGACACTTGGTTGACAAGATGGATTGATAGCAATCGGCCACAGAGCTAGTGAGCTGCTGAGTGTAACTTAGAAGATGCAGACATGCTAATAATGTTTCCCAGTTTGGATTTGAGTTAAGTTAAGGATGAGCAGGAAAGATTTTGCAAAGAAAAAAAGGTAAGGAATAACAATGGGAATGGGGGATTTCAAATAAGGAACATATTTTTCTGACACAGCCTAGGCCACAACATATTTATTACTGACAAAACACAGGTTCATACACAGTGGTTTACCTCATGCGTGCGTGTGCGTGCATGAAGACCTGAGAATAAAAGAGAGTACAGTTTTTTGTGTACATAAAACAGGTGTGTTGCAGCATATTTGTATGAGAATGACTGTATGTGTGTTGTCTTTTTTGTGTGCTTGTGTACAGGTGCATACTTCAACTAGTCTCCACCTGAATGGCCTGAGGCTGTGGTACCAAGGTTGTTAGAAGACAAACAGAGATACAGGAAGCCCAATTCGACAGCCCTAAGGACAGTGTGCACGCACTCACGCACACACTTTGTACCATACCTACTCATAAGCACACTCTCCCCATTGCCTGCAACACACACACCTGCCACTGCTTCTTAAGACCCTAAAACATCCCTTTGACATCCGCACCTTCCCTCCCTACCCCCCTCCCACCACATAACCATTTAGACCCATCATGTCCCTCAGGAGTAGTGATCTGTGCCAAGTCTGGGCTGGCACAGTCCATAGAGGGGTATCCTCAGGCAAGGCTTGCCAAGTCAAAGACCCTTTCATGTTTAGCCTGCACGCCCAGGGTAGTAAAAGCTTTAACAAACATCCCTCACACACATGCTCACAAAGCTATAAACAGTTTAAGTGCTCAAAACCGCACCTGTACACAAACCTGCACTTGTAATGTATGCAAAAGTTTCAAGATGTTAACATACACTCCAGTTCTTGCATTCAGCCAAAGCCGCTAAAACTTGATGCAACACCAACATTTGTGAGCGCAGAGAACTTGGCCTTGCTTAGGCAAATTAATCTGGAATTACAACTGTTGTGTAGCAGGAGTCCTATGCATTTTTGCAGTTTGTTTTTAGTTCATTTCAATGGGAAACGTTCATTCGAGTTACGAGAATATCGACATACGAGCTCAGTCCCGTAACAAATTAAGCTCGTATGTAGAGGTACCACTGTATTTCCATTATGAATGAAACAATCGCAAAATATTGTATGAATACGTAAGAAAAACAAGGAATAAATATTTATTGTAAGGAAATTCCTGGAATACAGAGCTTGCTGAATTTGAAAATACTAGATATTTCATCCTGCCAATTTGAATTTATCCAAAATTGCACACGCTTGTCTCATTATTTCCTTATTTTTTCCCCAAAATAAAGTACTTTAAATACAACCCCCCAACCCCCACCACTGTACCCCATGTAATTACCACCCCCTCCTTCCCCACATTCGCCAAGAATTTTGGCTTTCTCGATGCCCCTGCTGTTTACCTTTATTAAAAATTGTTGGAGCTGACAGCTAAAAATAGCTCCAATTTTATCAGCGCATAGTGCAACTGTAGGATGCAATTACCATCAGTTTATGCAGACAATGGTGTGTGTATGCTGAAAATATTAGATGATGTTCAGTAATTATAATAGCATGCATCTGGGCCTATTCAGTATCAATTAAACTGATCACCGAAACAAAGCACCATATGTGAACTCGTGGAGCGACCCGTATGCGCACACGCTCGCACATCGGCCACAGGAAAAAGATGTCACCATCAAGGAGTCTTTCCATCCCCCAACACACACACACACACGTAGCAAATATTACTCACCCCCACGTCTCCCTGACAGGATCCCAGTGAGGATATGTGTAAGGTGGTGAAGGACATGGAGGGAGTGGGGGGTCGGGTGGTTTGGAAGTAAGTGGCAAGGTGCCAATTCAGTGCCTGCTAAATACCTTTGTTTGCACAACATAGGGACACTGAATAGGCAAGATGCTGCAGAAAGACATTTGAAGCTACCAGGAGCAATAAGCAATAATGTTTGGCTCCATAGAGGAAAAAGAGAGGGGCAAGGTGGCTGCCGTAATTAACTCAGTATTGATTCAAAGTCAAGGTTTCAATTGAGCAAGAGTAGAGGAAGGAGGCGGAAGTGTGAGGTGGGCGTTCGATTTTGCTACTGTGGCCCTGTTAACCCACAGGTAAGGAGACAAAAGATGCTAATGTTGGGACGTAAAAATATCTTTTACTCAAACCTCCTAAAATAGAATTAGTAAAAAAAGAAATTTAATACAGAATATATGGAATGCTATAATGCACGCAAATGTGCTGTTGTGCTTTGTAAATCTGTTAAAAACAGGACACAATCATGATAAAAATCCAATTTGGATTCCTATAATGAAAAAAATGTAAACAAACATACACCTTCCTTACTGTACCACTTTAATCTAAAATGTATAAAGTGAGAGAGGGTTAGTTTCCATGTTTTGTGTGAGAAACGGTCATCTGCTCTCTTTCTGGGCCATCCATAATCTGGAGACAAGCTACGTTGTCGCTATGCATATCTTAAATTGTTTATCATGCAAATGATGGCACGCAGGCTGCTCTGCCCTCTTCTAACGGCCCAGGGCTCCAGACTGCAGACCATGGCCCCAGCTGCAGCCATGAGACATCCCAGACAGCCTCAGCTGTCCCATTGAAGTACAGCTTTAGCTCCAGTTCTGGCTCTTCCAGGCATTATCGTCACCCCACAACCTTCAGGTTCAGTCATCATCTTCACTGGGAAATCAGTTTGCTGCAAGATGCTCACTAAGCATATGCATGAAGTAGAATGCAATCTAGTGGAATTCCCCATTACATAGGGAGAGGATTCATTGAAACACCACGTGTCTGTGTGTCAGCCTCTAGATGAGCAGGGTGAGAGAACACGGCAGCGACCATATGTGGTCAGGGGTGGTGCACTGGCACTGCCAGTCTGTATCCATCAATCTTGGAGAATGTGCTACAAAGATGGGAGACGTGGTGTTTGCTGCATGCGACTGATACAGGGCCTGTATATACGTTTTGAGTTCTTACTCAAAATATTTCTTCTGTTAAAATGGCATTTTATCCAGCAAATGCAACCTTGACCCAAATAAATAATCAACTCAGGCGGTCTCTTACACAGCATCCAGATATATGAGGGCTATAAATATATCTCTGCCCAGAATGCGAGCTCCTGACCCTAAGACATCATGTGAATTATGTGGCATGGGGATCGAAATAAGCAAAGAAAAGCATATTTGAGCAGCTGACAAGGCCAAGAGGCAAGTGAGCTTCGTAAGTGTGTGTGCACGCACACACACAAAGGGCAGATGTTTTGCAAATGCCACACTAATGAACAGTGGTCACTCTATAGGAAAAGGACTAACTAGCTAACAACTGCAATCATCCTTGCCATCTGCAGAGCAGCACTCCTAAATAAGACAGTAGCAGCATACGTTGGTGAGAGCACATTTCGCTTGAATTGCCTCCAAATTAAACTATCCTAGCCTAGTCAATCGGGCCAAACTGGCACAAGGTATTAAGTAAATTATTACACATCAGAATAAGCTTTGCTGGTCCAAATCACAGCCCACCATGTAAAACCAGTCATAAGAGACTCATGCTTGTTATCACAACAGGCCCATTTAGTCCCAGTGGATTGCCAATAAACCAAACCAGCACAGTGTTAACAAGCTCTTAATTACTCAAATCATGGGATAAGCAGATCATTACAGGCTGTGTTTCTACTAAAATGCATTTTCTTGGAAAATCTGGATTTTAATAGCAATTATATTTGTAAATTTCTTACAGTAGTGATCTTTTCCAAGCACATGTTTGAAGAAGTATGAGACCAGACAGTGGAATTAAGATGGGGGGAGAGCAATGCATTTTTCACCACCACATGAGGATACGGGATTTATGCACATCTGTGATCCATTTTTTCTTTAGATAATCTATGTCTTTGTCCGACTGTTTTTTTTTTCACTGCAAACATTTCCGTTCCTTGCGATAATTGTCGGGATCATTGGTCTATAGGTTTGTTCGGGGCTCATGTAAACGGCGTTCAAAGGCCTTAAATGCAACAGCAGATACTTTAAATACCACCCAAACTCCACTCCCACACTCCTTGCTTAACTCTTACATGACAGTGGTGTGTTTACCTGTGATATTCTCCTGCTTGGGGATTATTCCTTGTAAGGATGTCGATAAACAATCCTCGTCCTGCGGCGACACCTGAACGGCCACCTCAACGGGATTGCGTACCCTGCGTGGGTGGTGGTTCCTTGAGTGCGTGGATGACGTGGAGAGGGGTGATGAGAGAGGCGGAGACGGCGGCCTGTCTAGGGGTTTGTCTATACAGAGACCCCCGTGGCACTGTCTCCGTTTATGTTCGATGAACAGCAGGATGTCAGCTAAGGGGAAGCGGGACTGGCACTGGCCACAGGTCAGCAGGTCCTGATCCCCTTTTAGGGGCTCACCCTGAGCAACGCCCAGCCTGGGGGACTCCTGGCAGTCTTCTTCTGGTATAACGCCTGATAGTGGCTCAGCTGAAGAGGGGGACAAATGAATAGAATTTTAGCTGCAGTCTAAATAGACATAAAAGCTAGAGACAGACAGACAAGCAGAAAGAGAAAGAAACAGAGAAAGAAAAAAGGAGAGACAAATGGAAAGAGAAAGGGTGAGAGCAAGGGACAGAGAAAGAGAGAGAGAGAGAAAGAGAGCGAGAAAGGGAGAGAAAGAGAGACAGAGAGAGAGAGAGAAAGAGAGAAAAAGAGAAAAAGAGAGAGAGAAAAAGAAAAAGAGAGAAAGAAAGAGAGAAAGAGAGGGGACAGAGAGAGAAAGAGAGAAAAAGAGAGAGAGACAAAGAGAGAAGAAAGAGAGAAAGACAAAGAGAAAAAGAGAGAAAGAGAGAGAGAAAAAGAAAAAGAGAGAAAGAAAGACAGAAAGAGAGGGGACAGAGAGAGAAAAAGAGACAGAGAAAGTGAGAGAAAGAAAAAGAGAGAGAAAGAAAGAAACTCAAACGTTCAAAACTTTGATATCGACTGTGGCTCTGGTGCGGCAGCCAGGCAGATAATGACAAGTTGCTTGACCCTCTTTATTGTGCTGCCAATCTCACTTTTTAATGAACCTAACACCTCTGAGAATCAAAAAATAGATTCTAATTTGAGTTCAAGATGATTGGACCCCATTTTGTTGAAAGTGCTAGGATCTTGTGAACCATGGTTAGACATGAAGGGGTTGGATGTGGAGTAGGTCCCTGAAGTACCAACAGAAAGAGAATTCATCTAGCCACATGGTAAATGACATTGGAAGTTCCAACTGGGATGTTGAGATAAGATGTGATGAATTCTCGCTGCCGGTTCAAGCTTTAATTCCATGTCGGGTCAGACGAGAAGGTAATGGGGGACTATGCAAGATAGGCCAAGCTACCTGTATGTTCGACTACATTAAAGATGAAAGATTTTTTTTCCTTGAAGCTTATCTTAACCAGATTACACCATGGACATTGCCGGAGTATGTGAGCCTGGGTGAAGGAGAAAGATTTCAGGACCGAAAAAATCTCATTTTTGATACCAATCAAAAGAGGTGTGAGTGAATAACTTTGAAAACACAACTGACTACAGGGTTTGTATATTAAAGTGGATGTGTGGAGTGGCTTGTTTAACGATTACAG